>NC_081146.1:27393263-27522466 GCF_958295425.1 Solea solea | reverse complement strand
TCACCAGAGAGGAACTTTACTAAGAGGGTGACACATTCCTCAGCAGCTGTGAGACGTGACATCTGAAGAGAACACAAACCACACAGTGTCACAGTATCCACACACTTCAAAGTATTAAAGGATCAATAGATCGCCACAGAAAGACAATGGTTTTGGCAGATGTTCTTATTTAAAAGAGTAAATATTGATAATTATTGTGTTAAATGACAATTAAATGTTGATTTTTGCTTCTTAGGTGAAATAAGATATGTATGAAATGTACATTGTTACAGCAGCAAAGACAGTAAAGATAAAGATAATAAAAGTCTAGAAAGTAGTGAGAGCTGCTGCAACAGGCATGAAATATAAATGTGTTTAAACAGCTCTTTAAAGAGGAAAATGGTATTGAAAACATCTACAGGCGGCTGCTAATGCAAACGTTACATTTTAAGAGCTTTTAACTGCCATTACCTTATACTTGACAAAGTTACACAAGATTCCTGTGTGTTACACAAACATGATTTTACGTGTGTATAAAATCATGTTTGTGTCTTACTTTCCTACTTTTTTATTCTCTTCATTGTGCTACTCTGCAACTCCTTAAAACGTACACATGTTGGTAAATGTACAGAGTTTTGAGCGTCAGAGTCACACACTGTGATGAAAGAGCATCTGTCATCAGAGCTCTAAGTGTGTGTGTGTGTGTGTGTGTGTGTGTAAAAGGTGGAGTCCAACGCTTCAAGTGACATAAATGAACTTGCTGACTAATGAGTCACACAAACCCAACCACAGAGAATGTGACCTCCAGTCTTAATGCAGGGTTTGACTCCAGGATGCATTCCTTACAGGAAATCAGGGTGTTGAGGTGCATCAGCAGCACTGATGCTGAAATACCAGCGTGTGGAAACACATTGAGATAGAAAAAGAATACTGACATGTGGATGGTTCGGTCTGACTCATGACGGTGAAGGAGCTGTTTGTGTCACTTTGTTTAAATAAATACAAACCAAACATGTTCTAATTTCAAAATATCCCATTTAAAACTTGTAGATGGGAGCTGTGCTATGACGTGAAATTATTATCTCAGTGGATAAAGGCCGAGTTCACAGTGAGATAAAGTTGCAAATGGCATTTATCAATGTATCAGTGTATCAATGTATCAGTGTATCAATGTATCGATGTATCAGTGTATCAATGTATCGATGTATCAGTGTATCAATGTATCAGTTTATCAATGTATCGATGTATCAGTGTATCAATGTATCAATGTATCAGTGTATCAATGTATCAATGTATCAATGTATCGATGTATCAATGTATCAGTGTATCAATGTATCAATGTATCGATGTATCGATGTATCAGTGTATCAGTGTATCAATGTATCGATGTATCGATGTATCAGTGTATCAGTGTATCGATGTATCAAAGCGTCTCATACAAACACACACCAACACAACAATAAATGCAGCATTGGTTGATGTGGTGCAGCGATTACAGAGGCTTATATGTGTGTGACGCTATAATAATTAGGGCTGCGATGATTAACCAATTACCAGCTCATTTGATTTTGGATTAACATTAAACACATGCCTATACTATTCATTTAGGGACGTGACCGTTGTCCCAGCCAACCTCCACCCCGACATGCTCCTCCTACCTGGCTTTGAGCTCCTTGTGCTCCTCTCTGACTTTGCTCAGCTCCAGCTGCAGACGAGCCCGCTCCTTGGCCACCTGGTCCAGGGTTTTCCGAGCGTCGGCCAGCTCCGTCTCGTAGGCCGCCTTTATGCCCGACAGGTCACGGGTCACCGAGGACTCTGACTCGGTGATGCGCAGCCGCAGCCCGGCGTTTTCCACCTCCAGTGACCGCACCTTGTCGATGTAGACGGCCAGGCGGTCGTTGAGGTTGCACAGGTCCTCCTTCTCCTGCAGCCTGGTGATGCGGGCTGGCGAGGGGGAGGTGGTGGCACCGCGGCTCATGCGTTTCTGGCCCGGGGTTTCCATGGCAATTATGGTGAGTCACTGGCTGTGAGGGGAAGAGAATCAGAGAGATATTGTGATGTGAACAGTGAAACTTCACTGCATTACCACGTTTGTCTTCCTTAGAAACGTATACAGTGCACGTAACCACCAAACTCTGGGGGGTTTTGTAGGAAGAGATGTGTGGGCAGTCTTCAGCCTTCATCACTCAGTCATATTCCAGCATTTTTACTCCAGTCAGTAAGCACATCTATAAAACTTGTTCTTACCCCTCCTCTACTGTATTATTAAAGCGTGGAGTTAACAGTAAAAAACAGAGCGAGCACACATGAAAGTGATATAGGACAAAAAAACACAATTACTTTATATAATTATATCTGTATATATATGTACACATATATATATATATATATATATATATATATATATATACATACACAGTCACACATCTTCTTGCATTCTCCTTTTTTTCCTCCTTACAAGTCACAGCAGTGTTCAGACGTTCAGAGACGCTGTACAAACACTAACTCTAACTCCACCTTAAGCTCCCTCACAAGGCAACTAATGACTTCCATAATTACTCAAATAAACATGGAGCCCCAACCAGAGAGAGAACAATAAATAACATCTTCCTCTTCCTCCTCCTCCTCCTCCACAGCTCCTCTGGGATTTTGGTGAAATTAAGGCAAACCTCAAAAAAGATCTTCCAGTCACAGCCCAAGTCTTAATACCAAAGCGTTGACTCACTGTATAAACAAATAGTGCAGGATGTCCTGATAAGGACACACATCATCTCTTCCACTGTGTAGTAGTATTTTATAATACTTCTTTCTTTTTCATTTCCTGATACTTTCTTTTTTTCAAATATATTTGCACATTTAAGCTTTAAAGTGACAGTTGAGGTGTTTTCAGTGTTGTATGAGATACTAATACATACTCAGTACTAACTGCAATAAGCAGGAAGCAGCTCGAGGCATGAACACTCACTGTCTGCTGGACACACACAAACCTCAACTGTCCCTTTAATGACGTACAGTGTAACATTTTAGAGGCCGAAATTTCATATACAAGCAATAAATATGTCTGTAGTGTATCATCATATAATCAAAGTACTACTTTACATCACAGGTCGCCGTGTTTCTATAGCAACCCAAACAAACAAAGACGCCATCACATGCTCTTACAGTCTGAACGTGAACGTGAACAACATCCTCTCTGACATGTGGACGCCACCATCGCTCCCTGTAATCTGCAGTCTCACCATTAGGGGTCACCGTTTCATACACACTGGACCTTAAAACTAAATAAAAGACAATAACTGGGCAACACTCGAATAAACTCTCCAATATCTTAGAAGTCTAACTGAACGTATGCACTGCAAAAAGTGAACTTTAAGAACGTCAATCAAACAAGCCTCAAAAAGAAGAACAATAATAATAATCAAGATTTGCACGAGAAAAAAAAATTACATTTTAAGATTGTGTGGTTGGTGGTGTGTATTAAGTTTGTGTTAAATACTGAAGTAAAACTCACAATCACAGAATGGTGTGTAAATATAAGAAAGTCTCATTTTAAGTTCTTTGCTTGTGTTAAGTTCCACTTTCTTCACTGTCGTCTAGTTTGGGGCAAATTACAGTATGAAAATCATCCTATCACCCAGTGGCAGAATTCTTCATTTCTAATTGAGCTGTTTTTACAGTGTGACTATCATCATCATCATCATCATCATCATCATCATCATCATCATCATCATCATCACTCGCAGCAGTTAAGCGACCTGAGAGCAGCTGCTTCACTAAAGAGAGGCGGGAAACGCCTCCTGACTCAGGAGTGGGTGGATGCACCAAACCTTACCATCCACCTCCTCACCGCCCATTAGCAACACAAGGACATGCATGAGTGGTATAGGGTGTGTGTGCGTGTGTGTGCGTGTGCGTGTGCGTGTGTGTGAATCCACACACTCTCAGGACTAACTGTGAATAAATGTGTCCATGTAAAGTACAGGAGGTTTCACTCTTCACTCTTCCACGCTGAGACTTTTTAAGTTGCCGTCTTATTGAGTCGACAATCCCGGCCAAATAAAAAAAAAAAACGCCTTTGAGCAAACGTGGTCATAAAAAACTAAAGTCTTTACAGTGAGAAGAACAGAAAGTTTCAGAGACAAAAACCTGTGGAAACTCTCAACCTCACCTCAGCTGTTTGAAACTCTAATGCTGAAGGCACTGAGAGGGAGTGTCTGAAGTTTATCTGCTGGCTACAGTGTGTGTCTGTGTGTGAGTCTGTCTGTGTGTGAGTGTGTGTCTGTGTGTGTGTGTGTGTGAGTCTGTCTGTGTGTGAGTGTGAGTCTGTGTGTGTGTGTGTGTGAGTGTGTGTATGTCTGTGTGTGAGTGTGTCTGTGTGTGAGTGTGTCTGTGTGTGAGTGTGTGTCTGTGTGTGTGAGTCTGTCTGTGTGTGAGTGTGAGTCTGTGTGTCTGTGTGTGTGAGTGTCGTTACCCCAGAGGAGAGTAGAGAAGAGGATTCCGTTGAATTCTGCAGTCTTGCTGTGTGTTGGGTGGGTGTGTGTGTGTGTGTGTGTGTGTGTGTCTTTGGCTTGTGCCCTGGACTGCTTTCCTGTGGCTGTCGCTCACTGCACATGTACCTCTACTGCTGAAGAGGGAGAGAGGGGTGGGGCCACAGGAGAAGGGAGGGTGTGGCTACGAGGAGGAGGAGGAGGAGTCAGATCAGACAGACTGGCAGCAGCTGGTGAGCTGTCTCCCTCTCTGTCTCCCTCTCTGTCTCCCTCTCTGTCTCCCTCACAGACAGTGTGACCTCAGTGACTGTGAAGCTCTGAAGAAGACATTCTTTATTTTTCCTTCTGCATGAAAGCAGCGGTGACAGTCGACTCTCAGCAAACACATGCAAGCGTTTCCATTCCAAAAGGTGAAAAATAGATCCTCGCTGCTGTGGAAGGAGACGAGGATGAACGTGGCCCACAGGATAGCAGGATGTCCAACATGTAATCCAAAGCACAAACATGTTCTTCATATCCCAATAACAGGTCTCTGGTAGAAAGAACATGTTCAGAAGCTCGTCTACTGAACCCAGGGAGAAAAAACATGTCAAACTAATGTTTGACGTGAAGTTCGCAGTGACATCCTCGCCGTCCTACGTCTGACACTTGAATCCAACCTTTATTCTGCTCTGATAGATTTATTTCCTCGGGGTGGAGTTCAAGAACTCGCAGGTCCAATCCACTTCTGATGCAGAGGAAAAAAGATGTGTTCTGTGCATGTGTGTGTGTGTGTGTGCTCTCCATGGAAATGGATGTTAGTCTGTTTGTTAGTGTGTGTGTGTGTGTGTGTGTGTGTGTGTGTGTGTGTGTGTGTTACATGTGGTAAAATAAAGGGGCAAAACAGCATCTCTGCTTTTGGGCATGGGGCAGGCTCAGGGAATCAGGGAGTATCCTGGCTCCACTGAAGCCTTCCAGTGGAAAGACTCCGTCAGTCTGAACGTCTGTGACTCACTCGTCCCTTTAGTCAAAGCCTCCCCGTCTGCGTCCGACTTCTTTCTTCCTCTCTGTACTTCTGTTCTTTTCCTTCTGTCCACGTCAGTCATAAGTGAGTGTGTTTCAAGCTGCTTCTGAGAGGAGGGAGCGTGCCAGGAGAGCACATTTGACTCTTTATCATTAATCACACCATTCTTTTTTCTCGATGAATCGTTTGGTCCATAAATCAAAAAGGAATCTGTTTGTTATGTGGAGCAAAGAAACCACAGAATATTCTCATTTAAGAAGCTGTTGTTTTAATTATATAAAGAAAACACTCAAACCAATGAATCCACTATTAACTTAGTTGACGATGAATGTTTTAAATCAATTAATACTCAATCATTGCAGCCCTAGTGTTCTCAGCTCTGACTTCTGTACACACTGCAAAAAATACTGGAAAATGAAAATATAGATAAAAAATAAAATGAGGATTTCACTGATCATTTTGTTGGCAGAAGATTTAACTACATCTTTTTGCTTATTTTCCTTTTACAAATGAATGAGTGAGTGAGTGAGTGAGTGAGTGAGTTGTCTTTCAAATGGAAGGTTGAGGGTTTGATTCCTGCCCCGGCAAAGACACTTAACCCCACGTTAAGTGTGAATGGGTATGAAAACATGCGTGGTAGAAAAATGGGCTGCACATAGATGCATATGAATGGCTGAGTGACAGAGAGTGAATAGGTGAATGTAGTGAAACTGTAGAGTAAAGCAGCTTTGAATACAGACCATGACTAAAACAGCATTTCCTCCATTTAAAGCTTGACTTCTATGAGCCACGACTCCTCTATATAACACACACACACACACACACACAGACAGACAGGGAAGGACATGAATGACTGTGATGTAACTCACCAGGTAAGTACAGAGAAGTAGGTTAGTTAGCAGTTTCTCTTTTTCTTACAGCCATTGCCTCCCTCACAGTCTCCCTCTCCCTCTCTCTCTTTTTCTGCCCTCACAGCATTCCACACCAGCAGCAGCAGCAGCAGACACACACACACACACACACACACACACACACACACACACACACACAAGGCGTGTCTGTTGTGCAACCTGAAGCATTTGTGTCTCCATCATGAGCCAGTGACCTGCTGCTCTCCTGGGACAAACAAGACACAGTCAGAGTGAACTGTTTGTGTTTTGGAGAAATGTGAGTAACTAACTACAGAATTAACTGTGTCTGACGCACACGCACGCACACACACACACACACAACTAACATTTGTGTACGTTTTTTTTTAAATGTGTTTCTACATCTTCTGCGAAATGAAAATGAAAAACATGATGTTGATGTTTCTTCATAGGAGAGTGAGCACGTGTATATACTGATATTGGTAGCAGTTATGGACCCATGCACTCCAAGTCTGTAACAATATATTCATAAAACATCACAGACAAAAAGCAGATTTGATAAGGTGACGCTTTAGTGAAGCAGCTAACACCAGCAGCCGTGTTTTCAGTCAGAAGAGCCATTCAAGTGTACTTAATAAACTGGCAGCTGAGGATATGTATGAGCATGTGTTCCAAGCATGAGCATGTGTTTGGTTTCCTCATGGAAACCACAACTTCAGTTAGACATTAACTGGTCATGACACTTTGTTGCTTTTTATTTATTTTAATTTGATTTGATTTAATTGTTTTTTATTGTATGGCTGCTATTTCTTCTTTAATTTATTTGAATGATGTCTTTTATTTATTCTGTACAGCACTTTGGTCCACTGTGGTTAAGTGCTTAACAAATAAAGTTGGATTGGATGGGTAAGGTGTTGTTATTATTGTTGTTGTTTATGCTGTCACTAATGAGTGGGAGCCAATGCAGTGCAAACCTCTGTGTGTGTGTGTGTGTGTGTGTGTGTGTGTGTTTGTGTGTGTCTTTGAGGACAAACCAGGATAAACCATAGGGAGTGAGGACCAGACAAAAAGTAAGGACTTTTTGTCTGGTCCTCACAGGCTTTTGGGAGCTTAAGACCTAGTTTTAGGTTTAGGATTAGAATTCGGTTTAGAGTTAGGCATTTAGTTGTGATGGTTAAGGGTTAGGGGTTGAGGATGCAATATGACTATAAGACACACACACACACACACACACACACACACACACATGTTGGACATGCATGACTTGAGGTGACATTGCATTGACTTCCATTCATTTCCTGGAGACTTACTCTAACCTTAACCACAATTACTACTGACCTAATCCTAATCCTAATCCTAACCCTAACCTCAACATAACCTTAAAACATATCTTCACCTTAAAATGTCATTTACGTTATGACGACTTGCTTTTTGTCCCCATAATGTGACTGTGTAAACAGGTTTAGGTCCCCACAACATGAGTAATACCTGGACACACACACACACACAGTCAGTCAGTGTTCGGGAGACGAGCCGGAGCGCCCCCCGCTGGCTGACACGCTTAATGAACCCGTCACAAACATGAGTTGTTGAACAGCAGCGTGTCCATGCTCTCTCTCGTGTTTACTTCTGCTACGTCATAAATGACAACAAAACAACAACTAAATAAAAGCTGCGTCACATTCAGTGTAAACACGGTAAACAGTGTAAACGTACCTTCTCTCTCCACGTCACGTGTCTCGCTGTCCTTCACCGCTCACCTTCCCTCATGTCCACACTCTCCACTTCAGCTCCACAGTCACTGAGCGACCAAACTCCGCCGAGCCGAGCCGAGCCGAGCCGAGACGAGCCGAACCAGGAGCAGCTGCAAATCAATGCTGCTGATTGGAGCCGGTGTCTGCTAATTACGCCACAGCCTGGAGGCGCCACCTGGCGGTGTACTTTGGTAACTGGGTGGTGGTGTTTTTCTGTTTTTGTTTTGTTTCGGGAAGAAAAATACAAATAAAAATAAAATGGAAGTTAACTATTTTAAAATGTTAACAAGACATTTGAAATGTAACACGTGTGACAGTTAAATATGTGCAATAGAGGGTTTAACTTAATATTTTTGTTACGTCCTTTTGTCCATCACATGTGTATTGTTATTGTTATTGTGTGATACAATTTTAGTACTAACCCTAACCCTCGACCTCTGACCCTTCCGCTACTGTAACAAGTACATTCTTTCAGTGTGGGATCAACAAAGTCTAATCTTATCTACATTAAAAACTTCAAATAAAATTACAGCACATGAAAATAACACACAAATGACGAGCTCCTGTGTCCCAGTGAACCAAAAACACTGATTTTCTGAAGGACTGGGGCAGGAAGACCACAGAGAAGGAGCACAGGAGGGCAGTTGGTGTAACAGAGAGCAAGTATATACGTATATATATATATATATGTGTATATATATATATACATATATATATATACATACACCAAGTCAAATAGGCTTAGGGCCAATTGAATACAGACCATAATTTCTTCATTTCTTGTCTAGTAACCCTTTGTCTTCTAATCTAACCGAATCAATATTGTACAAAATGGTTGATTTAAGAGATGTGTTGGTTTTAAAAAGTGCCACAGACTGTTGGTAGTGTCTGAAAAACTGCTCTTTGACTCAATTCATAATTTTTCATGGATTCTGCAAATATTTGAAATAACATTTAAAAAAACAACAGAGTTTTGAAATCATCAAGTGTTGACCCGTGGGCCACCAGCTGCTGACCGCTGCAATACTGAAAGTTTCAGAAACACATGCTTAAAAACCTGAACTATCACTTTTTTGCTTCCAGGATTCTAACTGTGTGTTTTCTTTGCTGTTGTAACTTCACGCCTTCAACTGTTTTCTGTCAACAGTTTGAAATAAATGGGGTAATTCATTTCTTTCAGGACGCCATGTGGGGCCCAGTGGGGGCCCCTGGGACTCCAAGGACCCCACTTTGGCAGTGATTGAATCACTGACTTAAGCTATGTTTCATGTGAATTGATCATTTAATTAAACAGGCAGCCAGGGAGCGTCATACAACTATTCCTTAAGGCAACTCTAGCAGCACGACTGCTGCTATCAAACAGTACAGATGGCCCGCAAAGAACCACACAGACACTTTAATTCCCCGTGATCCCAAAACCATTCCAAATACAAACAAAAACACAAATTAAAAACAAGTGAAGTGTGCTGCTGCCGCTGCTGCTGCTGACTCTTTGTGTCGTTTTGACACAGTGGGTATAAGCTTATCATGATGTAAGAGCTGAAGATGAATTTTACATGACCTAAATGGTTTGTTTACATTGGTAATCTTCATCATAAATGATGGAGGAGGAGTGCAGGTCACTTGAAGGCACCGTGATCTGTGAGCATGTGCGAGGATGTGCGAGGCCAGCTGCATGCTGGGCCTGTTGTGCTGGCACTGATCCTCGCAGCGTCAGGGCAGTTTGACATCTGTGACACTGACATGATCCAAACAACAAAGATGTACACGTAGATGTTTGGAAACAAAATGCTTTCCTTGTTGAGAGTTTGGCTTTCTGTTGTGTATGTTTGCATTGTAGAAACAGGCCAAATAAAGTCAAATAAATTGATTTCAATTTTCTTTTTAAAAGTTTTAAGACAAAGTCTCTGCAGAGGGGGTAAGCAAAGTATGCAGCCACTTTCAGATGTAATGTGACTTAAAAGAAGAGGAAACTGGCCAAAGATTGACAAAACTGGACAGAATTTAATAAACTTGTCCTTATCACAAGTAGAGAAATTCAGTCATGTTGTTTTTTTCACTTAAAATAAGTCTTTCTTTACTTGATTACATTGACTTTAAGGAGTTACACCTTAGAAATTGATATATTTGCACACACATCAATTTGTGATTTGTGAATTTTACATCTTTATTTACTACAGTTCATTCTTAATGCACCAAGCAGAAAACATTGTTTTAGCTTGTTTCACAGAAATTATTCTTTTTTTGAAAATCTATTTTTGCAGTGTTTATCTCAAAGTGTGGTTCCTGAAGGAGCCATAGCTTGAGGGGGTCTTTGAAATAATTAGCAGTAAAAATGATGCACGATCAGACAGAACAACAAGTGATGAAATATTCATTGTGAACGCCGGGACACTTTCATGAATCAAGAGCGACTGAAACAAACGTCTGACTGCTTTTATGAATGTTGCAGAAGTGATGACGGAGTGAAAGAGAGATTACAGCAGCATCATCATCAGCAGCAGCAGCATCAGCAGCAGCAGCATCATCAGCATCATCAGCAGCAGCAGCAGCAGCATTATATTCAGAGACTGTTGTGAACACTGCTGTGACTACAGTGAAGGACCCCGACATCACGTTTGTCTTTACACTTTACACTTAACATTGTTACCACGTTAAAAATATACAGTACGAGATCTGAGTTCATCATGTCAGCCCAAAATGATATTATATAACCCTTATTCACTATTTTGCACTTTATATTCTCATCGTGTCTCTCTGTAAATAATTTAATGTACATATATATGTATATATATATATATATATGTATATATATATGTATATACTTAAATATATATATTTAAAAATAGACCGGACCTCTGGACACCTTATTTATTCATTTTTTTATACCACTCTTTTTAAATTATTGTTCTTTGTCGTCCTTGTTCTTTCCAGTTGAATGTCTGTTATTTTATGTTAATGTATGTTCATGTTTTACGTTGAATGTAAACTCATTATTTAAGGATAAAACCAGAGTCAAATTCCTTGTATGTGTTCACATACAAGGAATTAACTAATAAATCTGATTCTGATTCTGAAATCCTTTAATCTGCATCAGCCTTTTTAAAAATAAATAAATAAATAAAATAATATTTTAAATGTCCAACCTTTTGAATGAGGTGTCTATAATTATTATGTAGTGTTAACCTGAATGTCATTGTGGGTATTTAAGGTCAACAGTCTGAAGAAGAGTCATTGTGTGTGTGTGTGTGTGTGTCCCGTGTGCAGGACACACACACACACAGACACACACACACACACGACACAACAACATGTCTTCATTCATGTGTGACCCAGTTAGTGGTTTAGTGGGATACTGATCCTGTGACGTCATCCTTGTTATTGCATTGACTAAACAAAGAGTCCTGAACAGTGTACAGTAAATGTAATATTTGACATGTTTCATATTTGCCTGTGATGCATTCAATGAAACCAGAAAAGAATGCCAAGAATAAAAGGCAGAGTGAGCAGGACTCTGATGTGATGTGTGTGAGATCATCACCAACAGAACCATACGGGAATCAAGTGGTGAGGTGATCCTTACTCATCACTAGGCGTGTCACCCGCTCTACAGCATCAATGTGATTAGACACAGAGCGAGGGAGAGAGCGAGAGAGGGAGAGAGAACAGTGGGGGGTTGGAAAAATGGGGAACGTGAGTGAGAGAGAGAGAGAGAGAGAGAGAGAGAGAGATGACCTAATGCCCGTAAAAAGCAGTGAAGTCATTCCACCTGACTCATATTCCCAGCTGACAGCAGCTCTCCCAATCACAGCATCCCTGTGTGCATGTGTGCAGCAGGTGTGTGTCCATGTCTAAAGATAAAATATCAAATATCTCTATAAATAAATGAAATAAATAAAGTGTGTATTGATTTATTTCATTATTAGTTGTGTGTGTGTGTGTGTGTGTGTGTGTGTGTGTGTGTGTGTGTTCGTTTATGAAGCACATGTCTCCATTCTGAAGTCAAACCTTCTCCAATGTGATATTGTGCTGATGGGAATGATGATGTCATTGACATTTTACAGTTTATCCACAGCTTTAATATAATAAAGTAATAATAGACGGACGGTGAGTGAGTGAGTGAGTGAATCGTCTTTCATCTGAAAGGTCGTGTGGGTTCAATTCCCGGCTCTGCTAGTCTACATGCCGACGTGTCCTTGGGCAAGACACTTGACCCCGAGTTGCTCCTGACGGTGTGTGAATATGAGTGATAGTGAAATAAGCGCTGTATCAATGTGTGAGTGAATGAGTGAATGAGTGAATGGCTAAACTGTAGTGTAAAGCAGAGTTGAGTGGTCAAGTCGAGAAAAGCATTTAACATCCACATTATAAATAGAATGAAATGATGAGTCAATAAAACAACAATAATAATACTAATAATAATAATGATGATAATGATAATAATTATAATAATAATAATGATGATGATAATAATAATAACATAAAAGAGTGTTTTTCTTCTTTTCACCTTTGAGATGAGACTTCAGTCTTTCACTCACACACCTGTGGGTCACACACATCCTCAGTTCATCTAAAAGTGAAGAAGAATTGACTCCTGATTGAATTCTGGATTAGTTTGAAATAATTGATGATTGATGTAATCTCTGCATCAGTTTGACACGAAACATCTTCGCTCTGTATGTGTTTCACCTCTAATCCTTGGTGATTGTGGTTAAAAGGTAAATAACTTTGTGTGTACGACGTGATCGTGCACAAAGATGGAGGTGTTGATGCTCTGCTGCCTCCATCAGTGACTTCAAATGTGTTCAGATTTACCTCAGTGATGCAAAGTTACCAAACCAGGGACCTCATGTGTGTCGGACCACACCTTCTCATGGTGAAATAAATAGATGAACATATTATGAACGTATTATCATTATAATATATTGTAAGCAGACAGGTTTTACTTAAGTTTTTTTTCTTGTGCACCTGTACAGTGAGGCTTTTACAACCAGACTTAATAAAAAAACTATCCCTTTAAGTATGGTTATGTTTGTTTAAATTGTGTCTGCCTCTTCAACTCTCTTTTCTCTATGTTTTCTTGATTTAAATTTTAATATTTAAATGTAATATTTTAAAGATTTCAGTTTCATCCTGAAAGAGCACAAACAAACACAAACACAAACACACAAACACACAAACAGACCATCAGAAAACCTGCAGACACAGAGTGAGTTCTGCACACGAGCCGCTTCATCTGTTGAGCTGATGGACTTCGCGGCGGCTCTTGTTCTTGTGGTATCATTTGCATGAGGTCTTACATCATCCCCGAGAGCCCGCTCATTGTGGCATCAGCACGTGGTGCTTAGCCAACACGTCCCTTTGTGCTCGCAGGAGCCTCATTCACGGGACAGCGGGGCACCAGAGATGTCCTGAAAAGGACATCTGGCCGTGGACGTCCTTTAGGAGGTCCTCAGACGTGTCCTTCCAGCCTATTAAGCCTCTTTGAAAGACAGATACTGTCCATATAGGTGAAAGCAATATGCGCGCGGCCTCTCGGACAAAGCAGCGCACACAGAAAAAAACCAGCATCTCCCCAAAGATACCAGTCAGCCTTTCATCGAGGAGGAAGAAAAAAGAGAAAAGCAGCACTACTGTGATGAACAGATGGTCAAGATCATTGAGTTTTTTATGGCTAAGTAACATGACCTCAGCACTGTGAGCTGCACCAGCGTCCCGCAGCTAACACACACACACACACACACACACACACACAAGTGTAGCCCACAGCCACAGGAGTCTCCATTCACAGCCACACACGCACAAGCTCAGGGGTCACAAGGTCACAAGGTCATGTGGCAGAGCAGCATCCCCGACAATTAGGCCTCCGACAAGGCTCCACCAAAACTCTCAACTCCAGGCAGAGCGGGTGGTGTGATGGGTGTGTGTGTGTGTGTGTGTGGGGGGGGGGGGAGACGGGGGGGGGGAACACGATCCCAGATCCATGCTTTTCATTGATTGGGCCTGCTGGACTCCCAGTGGACCCATTTTAATGGAGCCAGACGACCTCTTGTTCATACTGGCAGAGTCTGGACCTCGTGTGGTTCTCGTCCACAACCACCGGCCGTGCCCGTCACCCAATCCGGTGTGTGCTCCACTGGGTGGAGGCAGGATTGGGGTCAGACTCTGTCCTCCTCTCGCTGCTGTTATGTGTCCACGTTACTGGGTGCAGAGTGTGCGGGGGGTGGGGGGGTTTAATCCCGGCCTCGTACTGAGAGCCTGATCCACAACACACCCTTGGGGAACGAACCCCTCCCTGGTCGGCACCCAGAGAGCGCGTCTAGACCATAATTATTCATGCAGATACACCTGCTCCGTCTTCACAACAATGATTTTGTGATAATGACATTGTTTCATTGTACATGTGTGTGTGTGTGTTTTGTGCTGATGACAAAGAGAAGAACAAAGTGTGTTTTCCTGGTGTTACAGTTAAGAATGTGTGGAAAACAACACACACACGTGTGTGTGTGTGTGTGTGGTGACATTAATGACGTGGACGGTGAGTAAACAACCCCCCAGTTACTCAGGTAACATTACGCAACACACACTCACACTGTACATCCCATCATACATACTGTACACTGTATGAGCAGCTGAAGCTGAAACATGGACATTAAAAGCTTCGTTTATGACAAACTATAATATGATGAAATACGATCAGTGATCGATCAAAGACATTTGACTGTTTTTTTGTTTGTTCATTTTTTTTTATTTGTTGACTTTTAAGTTGCAGATACTTTGTAAAATGAGCCCAGAAAATCTAAAGGAAGGGGGATCATTATCATCATCATTATTATTATTATTATAATAATAATAATAATAATAATAATAATAGTAATGATGATGATGATGATAATAATAAAACTGCAGTTGGGAGTCTTTGTGTTATTCCACGGCCATGCTGTCAGGCGTGGCTTCTCTCGAGGACATCTTGGGGAGTCTGTGCTCGTGGTTCTTTGTTCACCGGGCTGCTGCAAAACCTCTCTCTCTCTCTGTGTGTGTGTCTCTCTCTCTCTCTCTCTGTGTGTGTGTGTGTGTCTCGCTCTTCATTTTCACCGGGAAACGTGCAGCTCTGATGTTTCCCTCGCTGCACATGGTTTGCGACCACTGTCTGACAACTCCCTTCCTCTCCTCTCTCTTCTCCTCGTGCATCTCACCCCCAGACGCCCTCTCTCTCTCTCTCTCTCTCTCTCTCTCCCTCCATAACGTCCTCATGCGCAACGGCGCCTCAAACAACAACGCGGTGACCTGCTGCAAAGCGCGGCACCCTCGCGCACACCCACCTTACCCCCGCCCCCCCCACATCACTAACTCCCACATCTCAGCTCCAGGTTGAACACGCGGGAGCCGACGCTGGAGCTTTTTCACGTCCCATAATGCAGCACTTCCTTCTCCTAAGACCATGTGCGCGCCCGCACTTCCACCTCTCCACGCTGTTCACGTGCACGAGGCGCGTTCTTACATAAGTTATTTATCAAAAACAAACAACAACAAAACCATGTTCTACAGCAATAACGTGCAGGAAGAAGAGCGCGCGCGCGCGCGGAGCTGCTTTGTCTTTCTTTCTTTCTTTCTTCCCTTCTGTCAGTTGGTGACGGGAGGAAGAGGAGGAGGAGGAGGAGAGGGGAGGAGAGGGGAGGGGGAAGATGGGAGATGCCACGGGCTCGGGAACCTGAGACGGAATGGTAGAAGCGGAGGGCGGCTCGTTTTGTCTCGGCGAGGAGGAGGAGGTGGAGGAGGTGGGGGGAGCCGTGTAAACCAGACTGGGTGGAGCAACACATCGCACAGCCCCATCTATCGTGCAGACGGCCTTGTGTCCCGTTTACCAGCCGGGTTGCCAGGTCCGTGGGAATTGTGCTACATTTGCAGTGTTGAGTTGACCGTGTATGTTCTTTGAAAAGTAGCTGCAGTGAATTCACTTGGATTTTTGTGTTTTCATGAACACAAACAATGTTAAAATGTTCATGTTATTTAATGTTAGAAGTGGCTGTCCACACCAAAACAGGCCGTCGTTACTGGGAATAATGTTGTCATAATGTAGTAATAATGGTGTGATAATGGTGTAATAATGTTGTAATAATGTAGTAATAATGTAGTAATAATGTTGTAATAATGTAGTAATAATGTAGTAATGTTACATGACAATAGAGAATTTTCATTCATGCTGTGTTCCATTTACATCGGAACTCGGAACGTTGCAAAGAGAAGTTGGGGGGAGGGGTTTATTAAGCGATAGAAACTTTTTCATGGGTGCATCTTTGAGGTTACAGTCATACTCCAACCTGTTGGCAGTTGTCTCACTTTACTAGCACAATGTGCTGTTGCCTCTGTCTGTCTTGACATAAACCCAATCACTTCCTGTGATTGAGTGTTATTATGATGTGTGGTGTGTGTGCAGGACTTTGTTTATCGCCCCATTACTGAGGCTGGACGTGAAATAATTATAAAGAAAAGAAACATGGGGCTGCACCACAAGAGTGAGACATCCACTAAAAAATAATTATAACTAATTATTTTTCACCCCGTTGTGTGAAATCTCTAAAGACAGCACATGTTCTAGGGATCCAGCATCTTTTCACACTGATTCACTGACTCTGTAAAACAATCTCCAAACACAAGACAATGAACGAGACGAGGGAGTATGACATCATCTTTTCCTAAAGTAGCCCATTCACTGTCTACATGGAAACGCGAGGCCGGCATTTTGACATTTGTCCCCTAAACGTGGTTCCTGTGTGGACGGTCCCTTGATAGTTAGCCCTGTGTGCTTTAAAATGGCCTGAAATTAAACTAAATTCCTCTGTATTTACATCATAAGTCATGAAAACAGTCTTGATAAGAGAACTGACGGACAGCTAAGCCCAGATCGTTGACAACAAGAACATAACTGTGACGTGGTCAGTGAACAGCAACAGTGACCAACAACAACCACAAGGTCCAGGATCGGTTCTGTTCCTTTCGGGATGGTTCTGTCGTGCAGACCTGGCAACCCTGTTTTCCAGCAGCTCGGAGAGACTGTGACTCTACTGTACACCGAGTCTGGCGGATAGAGAGAGAGGGGAGGGGGGGGCAGGTCTATGGGCGGGACTAGCGCAAAGGGGGGATAGGAAGGAGGAGGGAGTGAGGAGGAGGAGGCGGCACGGGTGCTGTTTCTCCACTCTCTTTCCTCTGTCTTTGTCTCACACACTCTTTTGTTAGCCATGCCTAGCCTGCTGGTTCTAGCAGGGATCATGGAGAAAAACGGGGGCTTCGGCGGGGATCTGGCCGCCTCCGGGTTCGGAAGCGAAGGTCTCCTGGTGCCGCCCGACGAGGACGAGGACGACTCCCGTGCCCTCAGGGTCGCGCTGGGCCAGCTGTCTCTGCTGGGTCTCGGGGAAGGCGAGGACGGCGGCGGCGGCGGCGGCGGAGCCCCGACAACAGGAGTACAGGACCGGAGTAACAACAACAACAACCACAACCACCACCAGCAGCAGCAGCAGCAGCAGCAGCAGCTCCACAACCACAGCAACAGCGGCGGCGGGGACACGGCTCTACTGCAGGGGAAGAGCAAGTTGTGCGCCCTGTACGAGAGCTCCTCAAGTGAGAGCAAAGGACGAGGCTGCAACATAACTGAATGTGTCCCAGTGCCCAGCTCTGAACATGTGGCCGAGATAGTGGGCAGACAAGGTAAAGACCTAAACACCTCATTCCTGGACTAACTTAGGCTGCACTCTCCTCTCATCCTCTCATCCTCGCCCTCCTCCTCCTCCTCCTCTTCTTCTTCTTCTCTTATTGTTACCTGATGTTATTTGACAAAGAAAGGGAGTGGTGTGTGTGTGTGTGTGTGTGTGTGTGTGTGTGTGTGTAAATATACTCCCCTCGAGGCATCAGCCTCCCACTTTTTTGCTGCAAGTTCTCGTGTGTACGAACGTTCCACTTAAACAAGTCTGTCTGCTGCTTTTTGCTCATTCTTTAAAAAAAAAGAATATTTTTTTTATTTACATTATGTTTAATTCTTGCTTTCGAGTGAATGTGCATAGACACACGAGGACACCCCCTCCTCCTCCTCCACCTCCTCCCTCCTGGGCGAATTATTCCACATCCACGCCATCAATGTCAGCGCGCGCGCACACACACACACACACACACACAGGAGCAGCACTTGCTTCCTTTGTCGTCTGAGACGCGCCAGACTGTTTGAAAAAAAGAAGAAAAAAAAGAGGCAACGTGCTGCTGGAGAGGAGAGGAATGTGTTCACTTGTGATCGTGGGCTGTAGAAAATAACACGAGGAAATAATAATAATAATAGTAAAAAGAGAGAGATTTGCTGTTTGTGTTTATGTTGCGCACTGCCCCACTGACACAGTTGGACAATGGAGGAGCGCGGTCCCCTCGTTTCTCTCTCTCTCTACTAATAGAGTTGGAAAGTTCAGTTTATTTGTAGAAAATGTTCCAGTTGTTTTATTTTTATTTTTGATTAATTATCAAACAAAGAAGCTGGACTTGAATAAGAGCAGCTGTCAAACAAAGGTGTGAAATCTGGGGGGTGAGGGGAGGGGAGGGGCGTGTTATCACAGTTGAGTTGCAGCTTCAGGTTTTGTTGTTTTTTTCTTTAAATAGGGCTTTTATTTATTTTCTGTTACTGATGCAAACTCTGGAGTCTGGTTTTCATTCTAATGTATTGCATTTGTTTTTTACTGAATTTGGTCAAAAGACAATGAAATCAGCTTTGCTGTTAGATGAATGTCAGAGAACACAGAACTCAAAGTCCAGGTCACAGAGGAATGGTGCGTTTCCGAGGTCATGGGGAACGCCCCCCCCCCCCCCCCCCAAACTCCTGACCAACCCCAACACTGGATGTCAAGATGGCTGCCACCACACACACACTGCTTCTTATCATATTTGTTTCACAGTAAATTTGTTTAATTTAAAATTAAAGAGATTTAGCGCAGAGAGCGCTACTATTATTGACCATGGTAAGTGGAACGTGGGGGACTCGGGGGTGACGTCACTCCCAGTTCTGACTTCCGAGTTTCAATGTAATTGGAACGTTGCAGATGGATAAGTAGTTGAGACTTGATGGCATAAATAGTATTAGTATAGTATATATATAGTAAATAGTATAAATAGAGTTGTGTTTCATTGGTTTTTCTGTCCGTTATTGTGACAATTTCTTTATTGGTCCACTCATTCCTCCACCATTTCCTCCATCACATTTTCCCAGTGTAGTAAAATGCCGAAACTGGAGTGATCTCTCTGTCAAGTGGTTTCAAAACATCATTTATTTACTCAATCTGTTTCCATTGCACTCATTTGCATTTACCTCTTATTAACACAGCAACTCTTTCACCTCCCCAAGTGAAGAAAAAACTTTTATTTTAAAAAGTTATTTATCATTATTATTATTATTATTATTACTATTACTATTGTTGTTATTCTAAGTTTATTTGTGCAAATGAAAAATGCACCCCACCTATGTTGCGTTACATACAGTAGACTGTGTGTTTGGACGTGAACTAGTACACACGATGAACACAGTCTGTTGTGAACATTCTAACTGCATTGTAACACTGACAGTGCTTTCTTATGTGTGGAAGTGTTGTTACACTGAGGCCGAGCAGCACTTTTAAAGGGCTCGCTGACAGCATGCTAAAGCACTGATACTACTCCAAATATAGTGAACAGTAAGAGATGTTCTGATACTTTTTGTGTTGAGCCTTGAGCAC
This sequence comes from Solea solea, assembly GCF_958295425.1. Taxonomy (NCBI): domain Eukaryota; kingdom Metazoa; phylum Chordata; class Actinopteri; order Pleuronectiformes; family Soleidae; genus Solea; species Solea solea. The sequence continues at coordinate 27,502,630 of NC_081146.1, read as the reverse complement.
TGCACCGAATGCTGTGTACGATATGTAACACACTGACTCTACATAAATGCCTCCTATGCTGGTGACTCAGCGAGAAATGGAACCAGGAGATGGGAATCCTTTTGTATATATATATATATATATATAAAAAAACTGTTTCTGCATATTTGCACTAGCTTTTGTTTGGATGATCTTTTTTCCGTCATTGTAAAAATAATCTGCTTGAAACATTGTTTTCACTGTTGCAAAAATAGAACTCACTTAACATGAAGTTGTGATCAGAAACAAATAGTTTTAAATGTACCCTCCCTTCATTTGGTTGTAGGAGTTAAAAGCATAAAAAAAGCTATTAGCTGTATTAGCAGATGATGCCAGTGACCGAATGAAAAAAGGAAGGTTCATGTATACGGGCTCTTGGTTTTTGCCCTTTTGTTGTCTTGCGTGTTGTCTTGTCTTGTCCTCTGATTGGACGCAGCTAAACAGCCAATTAAAAGCCAACCTGAATGGGAGTCACGCCTTGGAAATTGACACAAGGGGATTCTAATGAGCAGAGGCCTTTCAAGGGTGTTTGGAGGCCCCAGGCTAATGTGTCTTAGAGGGCCCTACATCACATTAGACCAACTCCCCTGCCACCCTACAATAGAAAGCACACATTTGTACATAGGACTGGGTGTTGTTAGCATTATAGCTAAAGGGAGTCCTCAACAATGCTCTGTGAATGAAAGCCATTCGAGGACATGAGCGCGAAAGTTCACATACGACAAATGCAGGACACACATTTGTCCAAAGTGTGTTGGCAGGAGACGTTGTGTAAATCCATCAGAGCAACTTTTATGTGGACGTTTCAGTCGTCACACCTTTGCCTCTCCAGACGTCTCCAGGAAAATATTTGCAGTTAAAGGCTGTGTTTAGGGCCCCCCTCTTGCAGTTTGGGGCCCCGGGCACATGCCTGACCTTTTGTAATGCCCTTGCCCATGAGCCCCACTTCACTGCACACTCTTAATACCACATGGTTGCTTGTCAGCAGGGGCTCAGAAAGAGAGAGAAGCACAAAGAGTGCAGGGCGAGTGAGGGACCATTTGCGAAAACCTAATTTATCTTGAAGCAAAAACAAACAGGTCTTGAATAATGTCGCGGGGGCTTCAGAGGAGTCGACATGGCTTCTTTTGTTGAGACTCTGGTCATGTGGATTTAGTTTGTGCCTCCTTGTCTCCGGTCGCTGCTCTTGTTCTGTACTCCAAGTGTAAGTTTTGAATTTGAATGAGGTAACCAAAGACAGCCGGACAGCACATCCAACCGACACAAGTGTGATTTTGGGCGATTTGAGATGAGCTGCTTTGGATTCAGGCCCTTCATTAGAAGAAGGCACGACATACACGCCCCTTCCGCTCAGCGCCTGTCTGAGGATCCCGTCATGAAAAAAAAGGGCTGGGAATGATTGTTTCCCTCGTTGGAGTCAAAGGCTTTGATTCCAGAGGACGCTCCTGTATCTGGAGCTGAGCAGTTTTCTTTTTATCACTAAAAGTGTAACAGACAAAAATAAACTTGTCTCCAGTGACCTTACTTTCTAGTTGTGGTTAATTAATCGTGGTCTATTTTGTTTACAGATTATTCTTTCATAGAGACGTACGTTTGGATTAATTAAAACCATGTGACGTAGGTGAAAAAACAGAATGTGGTCTTTGATCCCCTGTGACATGAACACGCCTCATATCAGGCAGTGATTTTGGGCACGAGCGCTAACACGCCTTCAGTTTAGAGTTTCATCATCCTTCCGTCGGTGCTGCTGGTCCCTGAGAATAAAGTGGCCTTATTTAGTAGCATTAGAGGGGAATTCTTCATCAACTCAAGGCTTCTTTAAACCTTTTGATACCTGCTGCTGTGATCTTCCGTTAGGTAATGCGGCACCTGGAGTCTGGTCACACAAGCCCACATTAGTGCACTGAGTAGATGCCTAATGATTCTTCCTTGCCCACTCAGGAGTCGTACCACTCTCTTTGAGAGGAGACGTGTACGTCCAACAAATGTGGACGTCTCACAGATTTAGAGGCCGTCTGTGTATCTGACACGTGCGATGCTCGATGCAATCTCCGCGGGGGGTAAAACAAATAGAGCTGCTCTCTCTTTTTCCTGCTACGCTCTTCAAGACCTCAAATGTACTTGGCAATCCTCCCTAAATAATTACTGATTTACTCTATATCCCCGTTGTGTCCCATTACACTGTCAGGCAATTTGTCATGAAATAACATTAACCTGCACTCTCTCATGTGAAGCCTCTGCTTTAAAAGCATTTAATTATCCCTCACACACTGATGAAGAACAGGGAGGATGTACAGAGGAGCAATGAATTGCCTTAAAAATGAGGCGTGCTCACTGTAGGGTCCTGAAAGTTCAAGGAGAGGTTACAAAGAGATTTCTCACCAGCGTCCTGCCAGTATACTGCAGCTGCTGTTGCTCTTACCTTTACCTCGATAAAAACATGTCTGTGTTGTGAGCATCTCTCCACCCACCACCTTTCCACTCGGATTTAGAGCAAATAAATAAATACACGCAATCAGCGATGAGCTGACGTCGATCTGATATTGGGTATTGGAAACAAATGCTTCCGTACACACAGGCATGCTGTGAAGAGGCATGTTGGAGCAGTTTGTTTTTGACTCGTTATCTCACTGATTAGTATTGGACACAAAAGTGGGGGCCACATAGTGGAGCTGTGGCTAGCATTGTTGCCTCACAGCAAGACAGTTGCTGTTTGACGAGGGGCCTTTCTGTGTGGAGTTTGTATGTCCTCCCTCGGTGTGCATGGTTTCTCTCCAAGCATACAAGCAGAGGTTAACTGCACACTGGTTATACCCTGCATTTTCACCCTGTGTCCCCTGTGACCCTCACAGTGTTGTTTAAATTTCAAAACCACGGTGGTAGAGAATGAATCTATCTATCTATCTATCTATCTATCTATCTATCTATCTACACTGCTGCGTAACAGCAGCCCGGTTTGCCGCCCGGTCCGATCGAGGGCCTTTCTGTGTGGAGTTTGCATGTTCTCCCCATGAGTCCAAAAACACGCAGAGATAAATTGGACGCTCTGGACTGAATTTTAGTAGGGTGTGAATTTGAGAGTGATTGGGTATGTTGGCCCTGTGATGGACTGGCAACCTGTCCGGGTGAACCCCGCCTCTCGCCCCGCGTCGGCTGGGATTGGCCCCAGCTCCCTGCAGCCCTCATGTGGAGGATAAAGTAGTAGACGATAGAGGAATGAATGATACTTGTTCTGTGTCAACATGTGAAGTTAAACTTGTTTTAAACTTGTTTTAAAAAGATGTTTCAGACTGAATACTGGACAAAAGTGAGTTGTTTGTTTTAAGATGTTTGTGTTTGTGTCCGCAGGTTGCAAGATCAAAGCCCTGAGGGCCAAGACCAACACCTACATCAAAACCCCAGTTCGAGGAGAGGAGCCCGTCTTCTTAATCACCGGCCGGAAGGAGGATGTCGCACTGGCCCGTCGTGAAATCATCTCTGCTGCAGAGCACTTCTCCATGCTGCGGGCGTCCCGCAACAAGCTGGGCGTGTCCTTCAGCGGCTCCCCGCCCACACCTCTGCCCGGTCAGACCACCATCCAGGTGAGAGTGCCATACCGTGTCGTGGGGCTGGTTGTGGGGCCCAAAGGCTCCACCATTAAACGCATCCAGCAGCAGACGTGCACGTACATCGTCACGCCCAGTCGAGACCGCGACCCCGTCTTTGAAATCACGGGGTCACCGAGCAACGCTGAGCGCGCACGAGAGGAGATCGAGGCGCACATTGCCTTCAGAACAGGAGGCCTGCATGACCACAACAACGAGAACGACTGCATGGGGCCAAACGGTGGAAGCAGCCCAGTGGGCAGCAGCGGTGGTCTGGAGAGCCGGCTACAACAGGTGTGGGGGCTGCAGGGGGGCCAGCGCAAGCCGCTCACCAGCAGCTACCGCCAGAACTTTTCAGATGCCATGGTGGGAGGGGGAGGTGGAGGAGAGGGAGGGGGGATCTACAACAAGAGCAACTTCTCCAGCTCTGGAGACAAGCCTTGCTCTTATTTTGGATCAGAGGGCACCCAGAGCTGGGGCGACCCCGACTACCCCAAACAGGTGGCCTTCTACGCCCAGCAGCGTTCCAAGAGCTTTGGTGGCCTCCCTCTCCCCCTGACCAGACTCTCCCCCAGTTTACCCGAGTCCTGCGGAGGAGTGGGCAACAACAACTCTTCGGTCACCAGCATCGTGTCCGTCAGCGGCTCGGCTCACGCCCAGGCCCGCCGCGCCCACAGCGAGCCCACCTCAGCCGGAGAGGGTTTCCCTGGCCGTCTTCCAGCGCCGGACTCACCGCCGGCCACCGTGCGGGACTGCATGACCTGCTTTGAGAGCAAAGTGACGGCTGCCTTGGTTCCCTGTGGCCACAACCTCTTCTGCATGGAGTGCGCCATCCGAATCTGTGAGCTCAACCACCCGGAGTGCCCAGTGTGCCACACCCAGGTCACACAGGCCATCCGAATATTCTCTTAAAAAAAAAAAAAAAACCACATCAGTTTTTATCATTAGTTATTTTTGTCAGTGTTTGTTTAATAATTATTTACTGTTATTATGATTATGATTATTATTATTATTATTATAATACACATTTTGGTTTTTCAGAAAATTAAAAACAACCAAGCAGATATTTTAGAAGGCACTGCTTGCTTTACTAAAAAGTATAAGAAATATTTTTAAGTTTTTCCTTTTATATTTATATATAAATATATAAATATGCATATATATTTTATAAAGGTTTTGTTCATAAGAGAAGTATAGTACCCTGCGTTTTCAGTTTTTTGACTGCTGCTGTCTTTCATCCATGAATCACAGAGGTAGGCAGAGGTAGTAATGTGAACATTTTATTATTCAAATTTTTATTTTATCATGAAGTGGGTTTATACTGAAGAAAGATGATTGTTGAGGTACCTGGCCTGCACCTGATACTGACCCACAGAGAGAACACAAACACGGATCATTTTGCACCTTACAATCATCTTGGTCTAAAATGGGATTATCAATCATAACCTTGAAATTTCAGGAGCTTGATGTGAAGGTGAATTTTCACTTGGACTGTGAATGTGGTTTGATAGAATCGGTCCAACGATTTCAACAAGACGAAAATGTGAAAGCATCGAAGCAAAAAAACACAAAAACAAACTCTTCCTTATTTCATTCTTATACCTGGTATAGTCTTATAGACCACATTAATACGAAAACAAAAGAGAGTAGGACTTTACATGATTTATTTAGAGTAATTAGCTGAAATGTATTGGTATCATTATTGAAAAGTAGCCATTGATTACACTTTGGTCACTGCAGTGTGTTGAGAAGAGTCAGTAATGTCTCTGCTCCTCGTGGCACTTGAAAAGCATGTGGTCCCTCGGTTGGCTTAAAGCACTGATTTAATTTGTGAGGCCGAAAAGCCTTGGAATTCATCCACTTGGCTGGTTCTCGACATCTGTCTCCCCCCGATGGACTTGTTTCAAAGCCACCTTAACCGCGCTCTATTGTCTCCGTGGTCATTCGGCCACATTCGCCAAACGATACAGGGACAAAAGCGAGAGCTCCAGTCAACAAGCGTCTCCTCGGAGGCGTGCGCTGTAAATAAGGAGGAGAATTAGTGCGTGGACAGAAGCCGAGAAGGAAAAACTGAAAAATCAGCAGCAGAGGAGTTGACACTGTAAATATACACCAATCCCAAATCGGTAATCCTCACTTCACGTCCCCATTACTAACAGCATTATGTGCGAGCTCTGAGGGCGGCTGCTGCTGCTGCTGCTGCTGCTGCTGCTGCTGCTGCTGCTGCTGCTGCTCTCGTCTCCCCCTGTAATTAGCAAAGCTGTACAGGAGCAGGTGTTTCACAGCACAGTGAGGCTGTGACACCACAGTGGAAGTCTCTCCGAGCCTCTTTTCTTTCTCTCCTTTCTTCGGGAGTGGCTTTTATTCCTGCTTCACAGATTGATCGCTGGCGTTTGCAAATGCTCTTGCCGGGGGGGCAGAGGGGGGGGGGGCTTATTGTCTTGGCCCGGTTGCAGCGTGGGCCACCGAGCCCTCAGACACGGCCTGGATCTGCTCTTTGATAATTAGGCAAATGGGCCGGTCCAGGTGCGGACCGTGTGTGTGTGTGTGTGGACTTTGAGGGGTGAGGGGTGGGAGGACGTGCAGAGAGCCCCCAAAAAAGCCCCGCCCCACTGTTACAGGCACAGAGAGGCCTGGATGCAGCTGGGTGGGGACCCCCTTCCTCTTACCCCATTCACCCCCTTGTTCTTTTCCTCTGCTTTTCTGCTGGGCTGGGCTGGGGGGGGGGGGCTCTTTTGTCCCGAAACACACACACATGCACAACATGTGAAAGACAGTCGCTGAATTTGGCCTGAAAACAAACGATGAGGACATGCAGCAGATACCTGCCGAGTGTTCTTTGAAAATAAAGAAAGATGACGTGATCGTACGCAGGGTTAGGGTTAGATCCCTGACCCCCCCGCTCATCTCTCACCACTGTACCGGGACGTCCAGCAGCTGTCCCTTCACTATGGAGCCCCCCCCTCTCGCTTTTGAGCTCTCAGAATGAAATCAGACAATTGTAATTGACAGGAAAGCAGAGGAAACGCCCCATTTAACCAGCACTCATGCTGAATCAAATTACACACCCTCTGCGTCTGCCGGAGCCCCAGTCTGGGGAGTTCTGAGGAGGGGGCGAGGGATTAAAGCCGTTGAATGATGAACAGGAGGAGGAGGAAGGGGGGCAGAGACACAGACCCACGCCGCACATTCATATGATGCACTGAGTTTTTTTTTAGTTTTCGATTCAACTCGGCTTCTGTCTCCAAAATAAAAATCGCTAAAGGTTCAACGTTGTGTCTTCGAAGACACGAAACCCGTCTCTGAGAGAAAACGACTACGTAAAGCAGTGGCATCGCACGCGTGGACCGCAGCAGCAGCGACGCAGCAGCGGCGACGCAGCAGCGGCGACGCAGCAGCGACGCAGCGACGGCGGCGACGCAGCTGTGACGCAGCGACGCGTGCGATGCACTTTTTTCTGAATGGAGAAATTGCACAGTTTTTTTTTGTTGTTGTTTTTTTGGCCTAAGCTTTTGACGTCAATTCAAGGCAGTTATTCACGCTGCTCTTTGAACGTTTAAGTATTTTATAGTGTTTGTGTTCTGCCTTAATCTTTTATTTTATTACTATTAATCTTATCATTATTATTATTATTAATATGATGAAATCTTGTGTCATTACTTCTTAGCATACAAGGTAGCAATGTTGGCCTTTTGACAGCAACGCCCCCTGAACGACTTTTAAAGTACTTTTTCTTTTCTTTGTGGGAAACGGAAAAAAAAACAGAATGTGAATCAAAAATACTCGGGTTGAGGGATTCCTGAAATTAGGCTCTTAAAACACTTAAAATATAGAGTAAAGCACCTTATTAAGATTTGTTAAAAACCAAACCGACCACTGATGGTGAAATATATATTTGGTAGAAATTGAAGACGTAAGGATTCCCTATCATTTCCTGTTGTCGTGCTGACGACTGAAGGTTAGCTCGAGTTTGCACTGGTTTCATGAAGAGAGAGTTTGTGGGAGTGTCGGCGCCGTGTAAGTGAGCGTAAGCACTCGAGGATGTAAATACAGTGTCAGGAGTGAGGGTTTGTTTATTTTCTACAAACTGTCAACATGTTTTTAGGGAGAGGAAATCTTTAATATATTTGTCCCCTCGGCCTTTTTGTTTTTGACAATGATAGTATATGAGATAGATCCGTGCATTTAAGAAATATTCTTTAAATGGATGAACATCCAAAGTATATAGATGAGACACTAACCAGACACTACTATAAACTGTAATAATGAGTCATATTCTTTATGTATAGATCCAATCTTCAAAGGAAAAACTCAAAAGAATAGTACATGTAATAAGCTCCTCCCCCCCCCCCCCCCCCCCACACTCTGAATAAATCAGTTTCTATGTATGTTGGGATGAAAAGCAATAATAAGACTGTACTGGGACAATAAACACTCAGTTTCTTTAAATAACTCTATATTCACAAATGATTCACCTTCATGATGTCAGTGACGCGGCTGCATGTGTGTGAAACTCACCGCGGTCGCAGGCGGAGTTAAGTTGAGGAGGGAGGAGCAGCTTTCCTCGTGTGTCCGTCAGGGTCGAGGCGTTCGATGATGACTCTGTCAAGAGGAAGGGAGTGAGGAAAGGAAACGTCAGTGAGCTGCTGATTAAATGCTGCGTCCCATTTCATCGACATAAGAAATCAGAGTGACGTCACCCGCCCCCCCCTCCCCCCACACACACACGTGTGCAGATGAGTTAACTGTATCACACGTGTGTTTACTTACAAACCTTGGAATCTAGGAATCTGTTGGTGAAGTCGCTCCGAGTTGGAAATCCGAGTTCAGGAACGCCGACTACAAATGGAACGCACCATTTCTCACGGTCAGGGGTGTTTACACAGCCGTGAGCGTTGGATGAGGGGGCGACGCGGTGAGATCACTGTATCGCTTCTTTTTGAGTCCAATACCATACCGATATCAGAACCATCAGTGTCCTAGTCAGTCGTTCATCATCATTTCAAATAGAGATGCCCTGATGTCCTCGTGTCCAGATATCGGTCCAATATCAGCCAATAAACGAGCCTCAGATTATATTGGATATTACCAATAATATATCGGATATAAACAGTCCATTCTGCTCCAGCAGCTGTTGTGATCACGTGGGCTCTGCGTGTTGGATACATGTAGATCACGTGATCACAACAACAGCGTGTGTGTGTGTGTGTGTGTGTGCTGCTGCTAATTCAGAGTTAAACATGTTTCTTTAACCTGAAATCAAAGGCGACGAAGCCGCACAGCGAGCGCGAGCTAGCCGTTAGCAGCATGCTAGCTCATCCTGCTAAAGCTGCTGCTAAAACAACATTATTTCATAAACCAGCGCCACCTGTCGACTTTCAACAGCTTCCGTTTGTTAATTCTTCCCCAAAAAGCAGCCGTGACAAGAGCTGTGTGTGTTTTAAATGTGTCCTGAAGCTCCTCCACACACGGGGCTGAGTCCGTCCGCGGGGCCGGTCCCCGGTCCCCGGTCCCGGGCTCCGCGTTTACCTGCGGGAGACTCACTCACCCTGTGTGGGTTGGGCTAATCCAAAACAGTGAAAACTAGGGGGGTGTTCTCTGAAGACACGCTGTTACCTGTGAAACACGGCTGCTCTGAAAACACCCCCGTGAGCACTTGGTACTTTCCTCCTGATGAAATGAACCATAGACTGTATGAAATGAACACATGAGCAAACAATCTAATATTCTTATGTTGAAGGTTAAAATGGATGTAACCATTAGTTAATAATAAATGGGTCAGTTTATCTCATACTATTATATTCTCTGTTTAAGTAAAATCACTTAATCAAGACTATTCTAACATTCCACACTACAAAATAAGTCATTAAAGTGTGTTTGAGTCGTGCTGATATCGTAACGGATCAATATAGGTATCGTATCGGAAGTGAAAAAGTTGTATCGGGACATCCCTAATTATTGCGACGTAGTTTACGCCCACTGAGTCAAATGTAAACATGACTCAGCTGCTCTTTTTGACCGATATCTCATTGTTTTACAAACGTTTGATACGTGGAGTTGGGGCAGGCATCAATAGTCGATTCAGAATTATATTAAAAAGTTTTTATCAACAATTGCACTTTCTTCTTCAATGACTACATTTGTGGTGCAGCAGCAGCATCAGCAGCAGCAGCATCAGCAGCAGCAGGCGTTTAGTTAGTGGACTGCATGTGAGTTTACTGCAGTAGACCGTTTACTGAAGCCTCTGAGCCTCAACACCCCATGGATCCCCTGAAGTGATGGGATTTACCAGGTTCTTTGAATGCATCTCATTAGCTCCACACGCTGTGAACCCTGCATAAGTTTCACAGCCTCTCATGCGCCGCAGTGTAGAATATTTGACATATAATCCTGTAGAATAATCAAATCTTTAATCTTTTTAAAGACGGAAATATTCCTGCCATTTCTGTGCCACTTGATATGAATATGAAGAGGAAAAGCTGTCGTTTGACAATTGTTTGATAAATGAACGCACAAATGAATTTCATGCGTGTTATTGAAACACAAATCTGCAGTAAAAGGCTGGACGTTGTTTTGGTCCTGACCCAGTGTTGGTGACCAGTGTCACACTGATGGAGATACTCAGTATGGTATCGGCTCTTCCTCACTCGTCACATGCACTTAACACACGTCTTCATCATCGCCATAGGAACGTTTTCTGAATTCAAAGTCACATTGCACCTACTTTTCCATCCATGTATCGTTTTCCGGAAAGAAAATAGGTGAAGACATAGCCAAAGAATAAATCCCAAGGACAGGACACGATGAAGGGACGCAGCAGAATCCGCTCGCTTTAGAGTTTATTACATTAAAAGAAAGCGTCTCATATAGATAGAATTACTCTTGTTTACCCCACACGTCTTGGAGGCACCTGGGTGGATATGAGTGAAATGAAGGCATATCATGTTTCAGTGTTGTAAGATGAGTTTAATACCACAGAGACTCCCCTCTCCCAAAGAAGCAGCTCGCGGCACATCCTGTCACTTCCACGCTCCCTTTAAGTCGCTTCTGAAGAAAACTTGACCGAGCCAGAGAAGTTGAGATGAAAAGGGAAAATGCCTTTTTATTTTTTTGAACCCTCAATAAACTTTAGATTAACAAACAATACTGTGCTTTTAGTTGACACACGCACACACACACAAACTGTATCCGCGCGTTGAACTGCATGTTAGTGAAATATAGTACAGTAGCTAAAATAAAATGAATGACATTACATTAAGAATTCATCAGCCTGAAACCTGACGTGTACAAAAGAAGCTTTAAGAGGTTAAAGTTCACTTTGGATTCAAACCATATATTTACCATGTAACCGAACAAATTGATACAAGTTTTAATTCTGATTCTTAAGAAAAATGCTTAAGGTGTAAGTTTCATTTGTCCGATCACAAAGTACAACTGGGTTTTTTTAAGGAAGTGGGGGGTGGAGCGACTCACGGTGACGTTCGGTTCAGTTCTTGTTAGTATTATTTACAATATTGTATTAAGCTTACTATGATAGGATTTAGTAGAAACAGTTGATGTTTTTCCTTCTTGATATGAAAAAGGTCTTTATGCATTTATGTAGAATCCCTGCTAAGGAGTGATAGGAAATCCTTATTTTTGATTATGGATGCACTTAAGCAATTGTACCAACCTGTCGAAATCACACATCATCAGGCAAGTAACGCTTTTTTGAATGTAAAGGAGAAAAAAAAGACCACTTAACTTAACTTAACTCCTTATGCTTATTTCCTTTTGTCAATTTACAAGTGAGCTTTAATTTTCTTTCTTCTCATTTTTATCTGGGGAAAGACTTTGCGACGGGATTTCGACGTAGACTATATTTGAGTTCTTCCACATACTGTACATTTCTAAAAAGTACTAAAAAAAAGAATAAAAAAAAGCATATTACAATTTTCTCAAATCTATTTTGCTAACATGGGTTATTATTTCATAGAAAGCAGAGGAAACAAATAAGTCAGTATCTGGATGTTATTTATGAAAAGTAAAAAAAAAAAAGGAATCCACATATTTATGAGTAACCTCAAGTCATTTAGTTTTTTTTTCTTTTTTAAATTCAAATGACAAGAAGTTAATATATTTGTAAAACCCAGGGAGGTCACTTTCTACTAATGAGTACAATGAGAAAAGAAGTTTTATTTATGAAAGTCGTGCACGACTCGTACTTTAAATGGAACGAGTTTTAAACACGGCTGAAATTTTAACTTCAGGACAAGCGCGACGTCAACATCAGCGCGTTTGCGGTGGAATAATGACGGAAAATAATATAATATTTTTTAGAATTTGGAGATATTTTAGTCACAGAGCATCAATCTTGTGCCTCGATTATATCTATTTTTTTCTCTCTTGCATCAGCAGCTCTCCTTCAACTAACCCCCCATGTTACTGACTGACACGCATTACTCATTTCCTCTGTAATCTAAACTGGCTTGGACTTATCAAGCCTTTTAAAAAACATGTTACAAAAACTGTGGCTCCCGGAATGAATGAATGAGGCAGCTGGGGCCACACCTACACACACACCTACACACACACCTGTACACACACCTGTACACACGTTCATTCAGACATTTATGACTCAGACACTTTTAGGATCGATGGCATCAGACTTTCTGTGGTGAGGATGGAGGACAGAGGAGGCGCTGTTGTCGTAGATCTATGTAACTAGACGCACACACACGCACACACACATGCACACGCACACACACACACAGCAGGTTCATTACCATACTAGGTTGCATGTATGTCGTATGGTCACTTAGATGAGAGAAGCGGTGCAGTTTCCCGCCGCGCCGTTTCTCCTCCTGTAGATTTTCATGGTCGGAAACTCTTTGAAAGTTCTGAGACCACTTCAGTCCTCGTGCAAAAAGTTGGATTTTTCCATTCTCAGTTGACCCTAAAAAGTTTGTGAATGTCCCAGAATGCCATGCTGTGGTCACACTGCAGTGAGTGTACAAAGTCCACGCTCAGACACGAGTGCAGGCGCGTGTTTTCACGTCATTCGCGTTTTGTTTTTTTTTGCGTGGAACATTTTCAACTGAGGCAGAAACTTTGCCGCAGAAAATGACGCGAAAACCAGTGTGTGTTGAGATTCTCTGAGTGACGTCACATCCGTGTTCGGCAGCCAGCCAGACCCTGTGCTTCTTTACTTCTTTACTTTACTTTATCTTCTCCATTAAAAACACTCAACCCCTGGAATTCGGGCCACTTTCACAAGAAAAAGTGCACGTCACTGACCACAGCATGAAGATTCCATTTCAATTCAAAACGTTCTTTTTTTGTTCAAAGTTGATGGATTGAGTACATATAGCTGCTAATGTGAGCTGTGTGTCGTCATCATCCGAGATAAGTGCGAGATTTTAAATTCGAGGGAATCAGAAAACTGAAGCCTTCCATTTTCTACGATGCTGTAAAAAAAAAAGTTTTGAATTGATTTTGAATCTTTGAGGATAAGAATCCTGATTTTCATATGTTTGCATCTCATGTGAGTTCACGTGAGTTTTGGAGGGAAAAACAAACACGGCACATGCACGTGCTGCAGGTGAAACGATGAGGACTGAAGCGGCGCTCAAACTCGCAGACCTTTTCCAAAGAGGCCGACGCAGTCTGACAGTTTGTCTTTGGTATAGCGTTTCCAATATTTCAGCACAGTAGAGTTGTTTCATACCGGTCTAATAGTGGTTGTAGTGCATTAGTTTTTTTGGGGCCAGCATTCGCTGGCGTTAGTTTCTCTGTGAACAGTGAACGAGGGTCGGCACACGTGGCCCTCTGTGGCTGACCGTCAACTTCGATGGATGGATTTAAACATAAAAAAGTCAAAAAAAGAAAAAACATAAAAGGAAGTCTTTGAACTCTGTTACAGTGTGCCATGCCCTGATGAGGCATGTGATATTGCAGGTTTATTTCTTATAGCACATGTTTTCTTTGTGAATTACTTTTTTTTGGAGACATTTTTATTATTATTATTATCATTATTATTATTGTTAATAATAATAATTATGATTATTGTATCTGCGCCATACTAGTTCTGGTTCTTTGTTATTTTTCCAAGATTCAAGATGTATTGTAAATGTTTCTAATAAAACAAAAATGAAATGAGTTGGAAAGACGTGTGGAGTTTTTATGGTGAAACCTTGTTAATAAAACTTCACTGATGATTCTTTTACGCTGTAAGTGTCAGCATTCAAATATGTTCAAATAAACATATTCATGTTTAACACATTGAAATCATACAATTAATGATTCTTTTTCTTTAGTTTCTTATTAGTTTCAATGACTGTTTTCTTTATTGATATTTATTATATTTAATATTTGTAAAATACACCAAATACATCATACATATTGATTAAAAGATACAAGCAATCACTAAAACATTTTTTTAATTAATTTAGTTTAATTTTGAGCCTAATTCTGTATATTTTAGCAGTTATAGTTTATAATTTCATTGTTTCGAACATGTAAATATTCTTTATTTAACATTAAAAAGCCAAAGAAATAAAGCAGGTATTATCTGAAATGAAAGGTAAGAAGTGTATTTATTTTATTTACTGTGTATTTTCCCACTCTTTAATAAAACATCACAAACATCTCAAAAGAAAACTTTCCATGAGTCCAGAGGTCGTTGAGATTTATGTCCACATATATTATTTATCAGCCTCAACGCCTTAAACAATTATTGATTTGATTGATATTGTGAAATATATCGATATCAACGATATAAAAAAGTGTCTGTGACCCAGGAGCAGATGAATAATCCAGTCTGCTGTGATTCTGTCCACATTTATGACCGAAGAACAACAACATGCTGCAGACGAGGTTATAGCAAATGAGATTTATTTAATACATATGTATTCCAAATATACATACATTAGAATAAAGGTTAAAAAAAGCCCTGACCTATGCCACCCAGTTCAAGACCTGTGAAGTCAACAGAAGTCAGCGTTCATCTGTGTGTGTGTGTGTGTGTGTGTGTGTGTAACCTTTGGATTTATTTAATGAAGCCCCTCCCACACACGTCTCTCTTTTTCTTAATCTATTAAACTATTAGCAATTAAAAAAGAACCCAAATCCTGGCCCCTGAGTACAGGTCCCTCCCCTTCCCTCTCCCTACAGGAAATAAAGACGAGTGAGCGCGAGGGCAGACCTCAGGGACATCCCAGAAGGCAGTGGTGTCCTGGTCCAGTTACAGTGGAGACAGAGACGGAGACGGAGACGGAGAGAAGACACCGGAGGATTTCACTTACAGTAAAACAAGCCCTCTGTGGTACAGCGGAGATCACAGGAGCACGGCTGAGTGCCCTCACTACCTCATCATCCCCTGAAACATTACCCATCCATCCATCCATCCATTCATTCATTCATTCATTCAATCATCCATCCATCCTGTCCATCATCCCTGCTCTCAGCAGCGGCAGCATGAGATTGTACGGTCCAATATTCCTAATCTCTCCCACGACTACACCCACAGCTCCTGAGCAGAAACATGAGGGTGAAAGTGTCGTCACCAAAGACACCGTGGGACACTGTTAAAGGGCTAGTTCAGGTTTTTTCAAGTGTCAAGTCTGAGGGACACTGACGTTTACTCACTGTCCAAACATGGCTGCCAGCAGGGACACTTGACTAAAGGTTGACCTGATGAAGTCACACACACACACACACACGCTGTGTTACTAAAACACCATGTATTACTTCACATCACAGCTCACAGTGGATCCACTGCTGCCTCCATCATCAAGTACAAATGTGTGACGCTGGGAAATCCTTCTTTGATCTAGACTTTGTGGTGTCAGAGGTGACACTGAGATAAAGCAGCTCATCTGCTCCTAAAATATCACTTAAGTCTTTAGAGAAGTCACATGTTATTAGTGAGCGCAGACGTCCACACTTCAAACTCACCTGAACTATCTCTTTAAAACACACATTTGGAGTTAATAGTGACAGCATGACTCGTGTGGAGTGTACACAGCAGGAAAACACAACACAAAGACTGTGTTACTGTCACTGTCTGTGTCACTGTTACTGTCTGTGTCACTGTGTCACTGTTACTGTGTCACTGTTACTGTCTGTGTCACTGTTACTGTCTGTGTCACTGTGTCACTGTTACTCTGTTACTGTCTGTGTCACTGTTATTGTGTCACTGTCTGTGTCACTGTCACTGTTACTGTGACTGTCACTGTTACTGTCTGTGTCTGTGTCACTGTTATTGTGTCACTGTCTGTGTCACTGTCACTGTTACTGTGACTGTCACTGTCACTGTTACGGTCTGTGTCTGTGTCACTGTTATTGTGTCACTGTCTGTGTCACTGTCTGTGTCACTGTTACTGTCTGTGTCACTGTTACTGTGTCACTGTCTGTGTCACTGTCTGTGTCACTGTTACTGTCTGTGTCACTGTTACTGTGTCACTGTTACTGTCTGTGTCACTGTTACTGTCTGTGTCACTGTGTCACTGTTACTCTGTTACTGTCTGTGTCACTGTTATTGTGTCACTGTCTGTGTCACTGTCACTGTTACTGTGACTGTCACTGTTACTGTCTGTGTCTGTGTCACTGTTATTGTGTCACTGTCTGTGTCACTGTCACTGTTACTGTGACTGTCACTGTCACTGTTACTGTCTGTGTCTGTGTCACTGTTATTGTGTCACTGTCTGTGTCACTGTTACTGTCTGTGTCACTGTTATTGTGTCACTGTCTGTGTCACTGTTACTGTCTGTGTCACTGTTACTGTGTCACTGTTACTGTCTGTGTCACTGTTACTGTCTGTGTCACTGTTACTGTCTGTGTCACTGTTACTGTGTCACTGTTACTGTCTGTGTCACTGTTACTGTGTCACTGTTACTGTGTCACTGTTACTGTCTGTGTCACTGTTACTGTGTCACTGTTACTGTGTCACTGTTACTGTCTGTGTCACTGTTACTGTGTCACTGTCACTGTTACTGTGTCACTGTTACTGTCTGTGTCACTGTTACTGTCTGTGTCACTGTTACTGTGTCACTGTTACTGTCTGTGTCACTGTCACTGTCACTGTCTGTGTCACTGTTACTGTGTCACTGTCACTGTGTCACTGTCACTGCCCGGGTGGAATCTGACTGAACGCCGTGTTTCTCAGGAGCCAGAAACGTGTGAAGCACGAGTTTCTCTGCATGTTTCAGACGTTTCTCTGCTGCATCACAGCTGATCATCGGCGAGCTCTGCAGACGCAGACGCAGACGCAGACGAGAGCAGGAAACGTGTAAAACACGCAGGGCGTGGGAAACAGCGGCTTAAAGCAACCACCTGTAATCATTAAGCGGCCAAAGAGAGAGAGAGAGAGAGAGAGAGAGAGAGAGAGAGACACTGAAACAACTATGAGAGCTAACTTTGCTATGAAAGGAAATGCAGGAAAATGAGAGGAAGAGTGTAAAATTACAAACCCTTTTGGCCAAACGAGACCATAATCTAGTGTTCAATAAATATCATAAGGGAAATTAATCTAAATATTACTACATTTTCAGAAACACAGGGAGTAACAGTAGCAGCAGAGCTCTCTCCTGAACAGGAACGCTTTGCAAAGATTTAAAAAAAAATAATAATGTGGCGATGAGATACAAAAACAAACAAACAAAAAAAAGGTGATTTTAAAAAGTGGTAAATGTCATTAGATTGTAAAACAATTGTGACGTTGCGTCTACGTCCCTCACCACACAATCATCTCCCTCCTTCTCTTTATCAGAACGGCAGACAAATCAACCTGGTTACAAGACAAGTGTCCCCCCCCCCTCCAGTGAAATGGTTATGTCAACCTGTCTGTCCATCTGTCTGTCTGGCCGTGTCCTCCGTGTGCCTGGAGGGTGAAGGAGGCGGGCCCAGTGACTCGGTCTCAGTTGGACTGGCAGCACACGCCCTTGCCGGGTGAGGTCTGGGTGGGCTCGACCGTGATGGGCACCACGTTGGAGGCGGGCGAGAAGTCCGAGTCGCTCCGCCCGGACATCTGCCTCTGTGACACGATGTTGTAGATGGCTGTGATGGAGAGAGACAGTGGAGGGAGGGCCGTGAGTTACTGTGCAACTCATGTCCCACGGCTGCCAACAGTGGGACATATTGTGATGAGGACGAACAGCATGGAGAGACTGAACAAGAACTGTTGTATCCAGACTCCTGGCAGTCGTTCCAGGCGTCACAACAGCTCCTTCTTAACACTTTCATTTCAACTTCAACTGCTCACTGTGTTCATATGGCCGCTCGCTGTGTCCACTGCTCACTTTTAACCCGCCGGTATTCATTCATTCATTCATTCATCCACTCACTTTTTAAACCACGAGATCACTGACGACACGGTCACATCAGTGCATGTTACGCCTGCTTTCACTTTGAATTGGTCAGTGAAACTTCATTTTATGTTTATTTATGTTATTTAAAACAAATGCACATTCATCGGAAATAAAACATTTGTTTTGGGACCAAAAAACAAAACCGTGGCTCCCTGACTTTGAGAAGCACTAATCTAATCTGAAGTTAATAGCATAGATTATTGATATTAGGGCTGCAACAACGACTATTTTCATAATCGATTCATCTGTTGAATTTTCTCCATTACACACATTTTTAAAGTAACTGTTTAAAAGAAATAATATATATATATGAACTTTAAAGAAGCAGAAAACAAGTCACTGAGTAACAGATGATCCACACAATAATAACCAGGATTCTTTTTTTATTCTATTTCAATTAACAAAACTTCAAATAAGTGAGTTTCACACTGATTTTTCTTTTGTTACAAAAAAAAAAAGAATATCATGATAAGATGATTTTACCACATTACGACAGACGGTATCAGCTGATGTGACGAGGGATTTAAACATACACAACAGTCTGTCAGCTGTGTGTGCGTGTGTGCGTGTGTGTGTGTGTGTGTGTGTGTGTGTGTGGCCCCAGCTCACCTCCTGCACCAGAACAGCAGTCGAGGTCTGGAGTCCCCGTGAGTTACAGCTCGTTACAGCTCGTTACTGCTGTTCTCTACAGTCTCTGTTGTTGTTCACAACCTTCAGTCGTGTAACCGCGACACACAGCCGTTCACGTAGTAAGATATCACACGATTGTCAGTAACTGACAATTATCATTATCAATATCAATATATATATATATATATATATGACAGAAGATTTTGCCCTTAAATAAAGCAGTAAAGTGCATTTTAAAACCTTTTTTGGACAAAAAACAATATGTATGCACAATACCACGTAGCAAAAAAAATGTGTTGGAATGGGTTTGAATAAAGTTAGACTGGGACATATTTATATATTTATATCTATAGCTACTAAATTATTGCCCACTTATATGGAGACATTGTAGCAGCAGGAACCAAAAGCTACAGAGGATCCAATCACTGATGGACTTTCACTTTAGACACCACAAACTTCTCTCTGTGTGTGTGTGTGTGTTACCCGCATCTTTTAAACAATTACTAAATGAACTATTATGGTAATCGATTGATTGGTTTGAGTGTTTGTTTTTGTGTGATATTTTCTGGTTTCATCATTTTCAAACGCTGAATATGTGCGGGGAAAATATTCAACAGGTTGTTCGATGATGAAAAGAATCGTCCGTTTTTGATTATCTTATATTTGATTTGATTATCAGAGACTAACTTGTTTTACTCACATGTCTGTGACCAATATCAGCATCTAGCTATTGATCAAGAGGCTGCATGTGACACAGCAGTCAGTCTGTCTGTCTGTCTGTCTGTCTGTCTGTCTGTCTGTCAGCTCTCCCCAGGACTGAGTCACTGAGAGCTTGTTCAGTGTGTTAATTACACACAGGTGGTGTTTTTTCTACTCATTAGTGTCAGACACTGGGCTGTTACTATTATTATAACATGGATTTTGCTGCCATCTAGTGGTGGCAGATGGAGTGGAGGTATTGTTGCGTAAACCGTTTGTCTACATTCATTCATTCATTCATTCGTTCCTGAATGTCAGGAAATCCCAGCAGACGTTAAGCAAAAAGGTGAATTTACATTTAAATTAACATTTCAAGAATATTTTATCATCACTTGACTTTAAACCACATCAAACACAGCTTCATTGTGTGATTTTAACCAACCAAACATCTCGTGTTTCCTGATCTGCTGCAGCAGTGTCACTAAAGAACAAATGTGAAACTCACCTGTGAGGATCGTTTGGAAAGCCAGTTCCACGTTGGAAGAGTCCAACGCTGACGTCTCCAGGAAAGACAAGCCATGCTTCTCTGAAAGTCCAAAATAAATGCTTATAGTCACAATGAATTATTCAGAAGTTTCATTGTTCATTGTTTTTAACATTTTTACTGAGGTGATGACAACAGTGCACTGATTCTGAAGTTGATTTCATCGACCGCTCAGTCTGCTCGGTAAGAAATAGACTAGTTTAAAAACAGAGGATATATATATACAGTGATCATGTGATTAACCTAATTATGGTTTAACTGTACACATACAAATCATGAAATGATCTGTTTATTGTATAAAATAGCAACATTTAACCTTGTATTGCAATATAAAAAAACAACATTGTTTCCGATATTAGTTACAGGGCTGTGATGAGTAACTGATTATTAATGGATTACTCAGTTTGAGAAGTAAGGGAACGACCGATCAACGATTTCTGACGATTTATGGATCAAGCGATTAATCGTTGTTTAATAGAGAAAATCATTGTTAATTGCAACCATTTCATTTCTTAGTGTATGACAAACAGTTAGGACGGATTCTATTCAGAAATCCAACACTGCTTTTCTTCAGAACAAAAATAAAAACAATCAATTCATTTGTTTGGTCCATAAAATGTCAAAAAACGTTTAAAAAAAAAAAATGCTGATTGGCGTTTCCTAAAACTTAAACTGGTTTGTTTTGTCCTGAACAATCAGAGAGCTTGTTATAATTATCTTAAAAAACACAAACCGTGAATCAATCATCAATCATTCAGTAATGGATTGATTGATTAGTCGTTGCAGCCTTCATTTCAAAGTAGTAAAATAAATTTAAACGATTGTTATGGATGAATATTCATGTGTTCTTTCATTGTAAATGGTAAATCTAAGATATAACATCATGAAACTCTTCTACTGACAGGAGAGGGGACTTCTTATCATTACACTTCTACACCTCAGTGGCAGTCAATCAGTGTTGTTTTCGTCAACGATGACGATGACAACATTATTTCGTTGTTTCACGACGATAACGAGACGGTGACGAAATGAACATCTTTAATGACGAAAAACATGACGAGACGAAAACTGACGGAAATGTTAGTGGGTGGTTTGTCAGACGTGCCTTTCCAAGCCGGCACAGTCGAGTCGGCCGCGGCGCACCACCCATGGAGGAAAGTTCATATTCACAACTTATATGTGACACTGTTGTATGATGAATCAGCATCAGTTCATGAAAAAACTGTTGAAAAGTTGAAATATGGAGATAAAAGGTTTCTGCCCAACAGTAATCTGTAAATTAACTTGTTAAAAGACTGTACTTAAAACTACTAAAACCTTTTTGAGTTTTTGTCGACTAAAACTGGTCTAACACTATCATATATAGAAATGACCAATGTGACTAAAACTAAGACTAAATCTAAAACAACACTGCAGATGTTAGACAATCGGGTTGTGTGAGCCGATGACTGACTGTGAACTGAAGAACGGTGAAAGTGTTGTGTCGTGTGTTTCTGGCTTTAAGTCACAAAGTTACGCGTCTGAACGTTTACATGGAGACTTCCTGTGTGCAGCTATGAAAAGTCTTTGATTTTCTCCACTGACTTTGGTGTGCAGCGTCTCACCAGTCAACATTTTGATTACTGTTAATTATCTTGGACTTAATTAATTAGGTGAGCCTTAAGTTAAGTGGCTAAACTCTGTATGTCCTTGTTCACCTGCTGCTCGTCATGTTTTCAGTGATTGTGTGTGTGTGTGGTGCTGACAAGGTTTCAGTACCTCATACAGTCAACCACACCTCTAAAAACCTGAACTATGACAGTGCTTATTTTCACCAGGGAACACCCATGAGAGAAATGTTTGCACTGTGAAACAGAAAGGCATCGGACCACGGGCGCAGTTCAATTATTCTGCCTGTAGTGACAGGAACCAGGACACCATTCACCGCTTCTATCTTATAACATGACCAGGGGTTTATAACCTTTTATGACAGATTTTACCTGGTGAAAATGTCATTATACTAAGAAACTCACACAGACTGAGACGTGTCATATACCGTGTTGGTGAATGTCATTTAAAAAGACCACTATGACCTTGACAGTACCTGAAAAGGCCTTGGCCTCGTCTGTAGGCACCGCCCTCAGGTGGCGTAGATCACTTTTGTTCCCAACGAGCATGATGACAATGTTGCTGTCTGCGTGGTCCTGCAGCTCCTTCAGCCAGCGCTCAGCATTCTCATAGGTCAGGTGCTTGGCGATGTCATAAACCAAGAGAGCTCCAACTGCACCGCGGTAGTACCTGGACGGCATCAGAGGAGAGGGGAGAAGCAACACATGAATCATGGATTTGTTCATTTCTGTTCTTTCTGTTACAGCCTGTGTGATTTCAGGATTCTTTAAGAGTGTGTCACACTGGCTCAGACAGCTTTGAGACACAATCATGGCCCATCAGCAACAAAATAAGACAAGATAATCCTTTTTTTTAATCCTAATTTGCACGGTTACAACAGCAATGACACTTAAGGTAAATGTAACAAGACACAGAGAAACATTAAATGAAAACATTGAGCTCACAAAGTGAACAGCGTCTGGTTCGCCATCATCTCACAACACACGCCAGCGCCTCATTGGCTCAAAGCAGACAACTGAGAAACTGAGGCCGCTGTCGGGATGGGAACTCGTACATGAGAGCATGAGGAAGCTGTGATTAACAAATCACTTCCTGACCAAAGGCAGAAAGGTAGTTTTAGTCACTCCCACTGATCTCTCATTTTAAATAGGATTTATCACAAAGACGATGATCCGTTTGGCTGAGCTTCTAATGGTGTGACTTCATATCTGCCTTCGTCCTAAATGGAGTCAAGACAACAAGCAAGACAACGCAAAACTGATTTTGTCCACTTAACAAACCATGTTGGGGATCTGTTAGATCTGTTAGATCACCTTTTTTTTGACTGAAGTTTGCACACCGCTCACTCCTTGCACCAAAGTCCATAGAGAAAGTCAGTGATGTTACATCATGGCACACAGGGGTTCATGTTCAAGTGCTGCCTCTATCACTATCACTGAATGGTGTCATTTTGTGATATTGGTGCATGATGACATGCTTTGTTCAGACTTGCCTCAGTGACACAAACTTACCAAAGGAGGCGGAGGCAGCAGCAGCAGCAGCAGCAGCAGCAGCAGCAGCAGCAGCAGCAGCAGCAGCAGCAGCAGCAGCAGCAGCAGCAGCAGCAGCAGCAGCAGCAGCAGACCAGCAGCTCATGTGTTCTCACAAGCTAAAAATGCTTATTTTTCCATGGACTTTGGTGCGGGAGAGTGACTGGGTTACAAAGTTGGAGAAAGTTGTCTAATAGTGAGATAAAGAAGGAGTCACATAAGGAGCAGCTTTTGTTATGTCCGTGTTTTCAGTGAGAGCGAGTGGCGTAGGTGTGCAGGAAAGTGAGGGAACGCCCAGAGCACGTCAGTGCTGAACGGGTCAGAACCTCCGGCTCTGTATTAGTGGTCCACCAATACAATTATTATGAGTTAATGATGCTGAGGGCGATTTTTAAAACCAACATGGACTTAGAGTTAACATGAACAAGTTTGTCTAAATTTTGAATTTTACAAACAACAACAACCCAAATCTTTGGTTAAATGTTTATCAATACTTAAAAAAATGTACATGAAATTTAAATACAAAACAGTATATGGACTCTTCTCAAGTGCAAAAAAATAACGGCACAACCTTTTCTTATTTATATGGACGTTTGGTAACAGATTGTAAATAAATGGTCTGTATTTATAGGACATCTCCGTGTGGATCATGAGGACGCAGGCGCAACTACGAAAAACAACTCTTCCGTCCTCATATGGAGCAAAAACGTCCTCAAAATTCAACTCACGCTAAAGCGATAACTAGATGTTTAAATGTTTGTAATACACACACATATATATATATATATATATATATATATATATATATATATATATACTATAAATGTTTATAAATGTAGCATCAGACATGTGGTGGAAAACCCTGGATTTACCATCATTCACGTATGATAATGCCAAGGAAAGAGTTACTGGAGGTCTGAGCAGATTTAGTGGCTTTAACCTTCAGAGCAACACGACGCTCTGCGACTTCTCTTCTTTTTACACGTAGTTTCCAATTGACTGGTTCTTGTAATAAATGATCTACATTTGACAGCTAAGTGTGGAACATTGCAAACAAACGATGGACATTATATCACTCACGGCACAATGTAGACAATGGAAATGGAAATTAAAAAAAATTAAATGAGCCATCATGACATAAATCCAATGATCCTTGACTAAACCAGAAAATCAAATGGACGACAGAAATCTGTGCCCGTTTCTGTCCTAAATGGTTATGTTTGTGGAGCTGTGGCTTTTTTTAAACTATTGTCTTACACGTGTCAATCGTTTAACACGCCTCCAATTAACCTCCGTCTCTCTGGATCTACATCATTGTTGTTGTTGTTGTTGTTGTTGTGATTCAAGTCGCACTGTGGGTGACGCAGAAGACGATTTAAAGCGACCAAGACGTTCAGATTGAAACGAGTCCATAAACATGTGATCAGAATCACCTCCAAACCACCTCCATATGTGATTTGAATCCACTTTGGAAACATCTCATGTGTTTTTTAGCTAGACTACCAAAAAAAAAGAAAATCAAGCTTGATACAATCTGGATATGTTTAAAAATCAGACTCGGGCTGCAGTGTGTGTGTGTGTGTGTGTATGTGTGTGTGTGTGTGTGTGTGTGTTCATCATGTGAGGAGGAAGCTGGATTTCCTATTCTCTCTTGTACTCACGCAGAAGTGATAGCACGGTATCGCTCCTGTCCGGCTGTGTCCCAGATCTGCGCCTTGATGGTCTTGCCCTCTACCTGGATGCTGCGCGTGGCAAACTCCACTCCGATGGTGCTCTTGCTCTCCAGGTTGAACTCATTGCGGGTGAAGCGTGACAGGAGGTTACTCTTCCCTACACCTGAATCACCAATCAGCACCACTACAGCAGATTCAGACAAAGACAGAGGACAAACATTCTCTATTATACATTATTGTGGCAAGAAGGCGTGGGACAATAGGACATTTTTTATAATCATTATCTACACCAACAAATACTATATATATATACTATATTATTAATGCAAAATTATTATCTGCTTGAAACACTTGAAACATGTGGTAAAATAGACACAAAACATTCTCAAATATGGAAAAGTCCACATATCTTACAAGATAAAAATGAAATGTGATTATTGTGACCAAATTCATTTTCAAAATCTGCTTTACAAACACACCGAGATCACATAACTTTTAATTTTGATGAGAAACAACATACATTATTTAGTATGAATCACATAAATGTTTAAAAAAAAATGGATGTATAAAAAGTTTCAGCATTTATCAAGTTAAAAATGCAAAAGTCCCTTTTCAGTTCTATTTATTGTCATAGAATCAAATACACATTTCTTGTCACGTTTCTATTTAATGTATACATTATTAGAGCTCAAACGATTAACCGATTATTAATCGATTACTAAATTAATCGGCAACTATTTTGATAATCGATTAATCGGTTTGAAGCTTTTGTCATGATTAAAACAAGATTTCCAATTGTTTGAGCTTCTTTAATGTGAATATTTTCTTCATTTCTTTGCTCTGGAGAACAAAGAAATCATTCAAAGTTAATCTTTTTGGTTTGTGGACAAAACAAGACATTTGAGAACATCGTCATTTCCAGGTTTGACGAACACCGATCAGAATTGTTTAAGGTTTTCTGATATTTTATGGACCAAACGATTAATCGATTAATTGAGAAAATAATCAACAGCTTAATGGATTATGAAAATAATCGTTGGTGCAGCTCTATACATTATGTCCGTTGCTAATATTGTAAAAAAGAATTTAATTTTATATTCATTGTTTTCAGATTCTGATAATCAGGATATGAAGAGGCAAAAATGTGCTCCTACACTTTACATTGTAGCGAGTGCCAGAGCACTGTGAATCCAGCTGTAGCAGGAAATTCAGGGTGAACGTTCACGTTAACGGTTCATTAACTCACAAAGAGGTTACTCTGAACAGGATGGTCTGCCTTCATTTATGAAATCCAATTCTACTTTCTGTTTAAAAGTCACCAGAAACACACGTGTGGCAAAGCAGAAAGTCCCGGGGACTCCCACAGAGTCCACTCATCATTACAACCACCTGCTCTTTTGAACGTAATAAAAGGCACATGAATCCAGGTCGACCCAGAGAATTACAGTAATGCAGATTTCACTGCACTTACGGCAGAATTGGAGGAAAATAACATGCTCCTCAAAAGAACACACATTATACAAGTCTGTGAATTTATTGAACTTAATTTAACAATAGAGGTGGGCAAGATATATGGTCTAAGTTTATAACCTGATCATTGTTTTAAAGATATGCAAATTCACATTATGGAGTATTTAAAGAACACTTTTCATTCCCTAGGACTGAGTGTCACATGACCTCCCTGCTAGCATCCTCCCTGCCACAGGTTAGCCACGTATGGTAATGCTCATTTTTAAGCTAATCTTTGAATTGTTTCACGCATGTATATTTTCATTATATATGCATTCTACAAACTGAACAACGACAGCAGAACTGTGACTTCTGTCTAGTTTTGTTATTTATAGATTCATTTTGCACCATAAATATTTTCTTATGACAAACTATATGACATTCCAAACTTTACAGTCATAAGATAAAGCAGCAAACATATTCTTGTTATTCTTGAGGTTTTTGTTAAGTGGAAAAGTTTCAGTTTTTCCCTTCCTGTCTCAAGCTGGAACAGACGGCAAACAGTCACCCTTGAAAAAAACCTGAACTATCCCTTTAAGAAAAGAAAAAAACTTCCACACATGTCAGTTGAGTCAGTCTGTCAAAGGGAACCGACCACACCAGCTCACCACCCACCCTGTTGTTAGGAAATAGGAACTTGTTATGGAATGTTGAAATGGCATTAACACACAAACAAACACTGTGTCCACACCGGCATTTAAGCAAATGCTACCATTTCTCTCTGGAAACAGTGTGTACTAGTGTCACTATGATGTAACAGGCAACACGAGTAAAAACCTGTCCAGGTTAATGAGCTGGCCTAAAAACACTGAAATAATCATATCCCTGCAACGGAGCTCAATGACACTTGTGTTGTGTCGTTTTGTCCAACACAAAAGATTTAGGGCGGGGGACAAAATCATTAGGCAACGCTTTCTGAGGCCTGTGCCATCAGACAGGTAATATCATGGACACATTACACACCCAGTCACTATTGTTGGCTTTGCATTCTTCAGCTCAAATATACGACACCTCCCTTTCTTTTACAACCTGCACCCAGGACTGTAGCCAAGCCTTCAGCTCCATTCATCGCTTTGAGTGCTTTTCAGTTTTCAGCTTCACAGTAACATGTTCTGGTCGACAAAGACAAACATAATTAAAACTGAATTAAAACTGAATTAAATTAATTAAAAAAGGCATTTGAGAAGATCATGACTTAGAGGATTTTGTGTTGGTTATCTTTGTGCATGTAACTGTTCTTTATCTTTGTTTTTACTGCTTTTCCCCTACTGTTACACTTTACACTTTTATATGTCACGTATATAATTAGTTTTCATAGGTGTTATGTTCTGTGTTTGAAAAGCAATTCCCCCCGCGCAGGAATAAATCAAGTATATGTTACTACCCATGTCTAATTTCATTTTATTTGCTTTCACAATAGTTTAATTGAGTAGGAAAACAGATGCTACAAAGGATGTTTGTGATAATACACTGCATTAAGGCTCCTACAAACATGAGCTGTAAACGTCCTGTGCCAATGCCTCCATTGGTAGGTGGCACAGGTGTTTCTGTGGCATGTCTTTGGACAGAAAGGGTGAAAAGAAGTTTAATGTCGGCTCCTTCCTGGTTGAAGTGAAGGACTGAATGGCTACCGGCACCTTATCAGTGTCCTTGGGCTGCTGCACTTGATTCAGATAACTTTGTTCACCTGAAAGTCTGGCATCTTATCCAAGCTTTGACTAGTGAGTAAGCAAATCTCAACTTCTCCATTCTCTGGGACGCAGGCCGCCTTTGGCTGCACACACTTTACATGCAGGTATTTCCAGTTTGACAACACATGCCTGTTTGGTGTTCTATATTTGTACAGACAATAAGAACATCATTTCCCCCTGACTGATGACAAGGTACAGCGACAAAGCGCCGTTTGTGCCAAACTTCCATACTGGAATATGTTCATTCCCACTGCAGTCCATGTGGAAGCAGGTACCATGTTACTGACAATTAATCAACTAATCAATAAGATAATCATTTACTAAATGAATCAGGTTCTGAGTGAGTTAGTGCAGTGCAGTGCAGTGCAGGCACAAAATGGAGAAACAGACCATATGTGTTCCTCTGTAAACTGGATATCTTTGGTTTGTTGACAAAACAAGACATTTGACACTTTATGGAACAAACACCAAATTGATTAACCAAGACAATTACCGACAGATAATCCTTAGTTGCATCTCTACACCAATGATTAGCCACAAAAAACACAATATACAACCAGTACCGTTTTATTGTTGTGGCAGATTTGTGTATTTTAACTAAAGCTATTTAGATACTAAATGTAATTCTAAGTTTCTAGTCTTATTTTCTAATGATACAAGACAAAGACAAACAGGACAATTATCATGTTTAAAGGCAAGAGTCAAAGAATATTTGTAATTTTTCCCCACTGTGTTACTTGAAAAACGACGGAAACTATTAATTAAATAATTGATTAAAAGTATTATGTGCGTCACCTAATGGTTGTTAGAGTACAAAGAGTGAAGACATGGACTTAATGTTCTTGCGGAAGATGGTGTTTGTCCAAGTGCCAAGACCAGTTTCAGGCTTCAGGTGAATCTCCAGCTGCCACGGAACCCTCGCGCAGAGACGCGACCTTTGTGTTTCTCTTAGTATGTGTGTGTGTGTGTGTGTGTGTGTGTGTGTGACCCCCTGCCACAGTTTGTGACCCCGTGTTGACGATCTTAAGGAGATTGCACCATCATGATGTAGACGACAGCAGACGCTGCTTAAGCTGACGGACACTGACGGTCACTGACGGACACTGACCCCCCCGTGCATCGCTCCACAGCCGTCACAGGGCGGCAGGTGCCGCTGCCTCGTCTCCTTCCACCTTGATGAGACTGTGGCGTCAACACTCGTGACCAGCACAGGAAACAAACTTGTTCTCACACACACACACACACACACACACACGCAGCTAGCAGTAAGGAAGCTAACGCGGCGGCGGCGGCGGCGGCGGCGGCGGCGGCTCACCTTTGAAGAGATAGTCGTACTCGTCCTCCCTGTTGGTCATAGTTCCTCGTCTCCTCGTCTCCTCTCCTCCGAGTGGGATCAAACTTCTGGTGCTGGTCAGCTGCGACGAGACCGAGCGACGCGGACTTCAGCCTCACACGACACACGCTTGAGCCGCTATTTGACAGCACAACACCGCGGACTCGCTGTCAGGACGGAAGCCGGTGATAGTGCAGCGGTGACCGGGCATAAACACGACAAACACGACACACACGACACGCGAGAACCAGCAGCTGCGGAAACTTTCGCCTCGTCGTCTTCACTGTCTGTCACTTGTCGTTTCCGAGGCTGCGACGTCACGCCAAACTCCGTAGCCCCGCCCACTCTGCGCTCTTACTGGTCACACGCGCAGGGACACCTGTTACAGGCGGCCACGTGATTGGTCCGCATTGCTGTCAATCATAACTGGGGCTGGTGGAGGTTAATTTTGATGACGTCAGCAGTCCCTGTCCACAACAGGTAACGCGAAGCCTGAGGTTCGTGTATTACTCATTTGCACTTTGTATTAAACTGTATATCCTTATGGATAAATGTCTGTATGTTCCTATTCTTGAATAAAAAGTTTAAAAAATAAAAATAATAAATAAAAAAACGTGAGGCCTGAGGTTAGTTAAGTTAGTTAGTTAGTTAAGTTAGTTAAGTTAGTTAGCTGATTACTGAGGAAAAGTAGAGTTTTGCTTGATGAAAACAACAGGTTTGACAAGGCAGACTCATAGCAGCACACTCATAGACTGCATTGTGATTAAAAACAATATTTAATATGTACAGTAAAATGTCAGAAGCATAAGAGACGGGACTCATGTGTGACGGGAGACTGTTCCAGAGATCAGGGCAGCAACAGAGAAAACTCAATCACGCCCATTGTTTGAAAACTGTGGTGAACCTTTGATATTTCATTAAAGGCCACTGTTGACCTTTGTACTGTTGATCATTATCATAGCTGTGATAGACAGACAGACATAAGCTAGAATGGGCTGGAAAAAAAACATCCTCATCACCACAAATGTAGTAACTTGGTTCCACGAAGTATGAGATACTGGAGAGTGTCTCTGTTTATTCAGGAAAGTAACGCCAGCAGTTACAGGATCGCAGTCTAGCACATGTCTGTCTATCAAAGAATCATTAAAGATACAAAGGTCAACAGTGGTCTTTAATGATAATATCAAAGTTCATCACCATCCACGAAACCACAGAAACTGAGAGGTAGGCTGATTAATCAATTATTCATTTATCGTTCAAATGCTATTTAATTAATCAGCCAAGCACTCACTGCTTATTATTTATGAAAGTTTACACAGTTTTGTTCTCAAAAATTTAATAAAACTTCTGCCAAAACTTTTCATTCTAATACTTATTTGACAATAGCAGAGCCAAAGGTCAATTTAGAGTAGCTCTCGCAAACTCGGGGCCCCTCAGTCGATTCCATGCAGCCTGTCACTTGTGTTTTGATATTTCTAGATTAATCTTTCACCATTAAAGTGTTTTTTTGTGTCAAATGATTGAATTGTGACATCATTTTAAGATCATATCATCAGACAGTTGTTTTTGTCCACACAGTCTCAACCTTGAGGACCGAGACTTGAAGCTCATGTGGCTCCCAGGTCATTTGAGTTTGAGACCCCTGATTTAACCTGATCTGCATGTGTTCCCAGAGAGAACCCACACACACAGGAAGAGCCAGGATCTGAACCAGAGCTCGAGCCAGGATCTGAACCAGAGCTCGAGCCAGGATCTGAACCAGAGCTCGAGCCAGGATCTGAACCAGATGTGTGGCAGCAAAATTGACATTTTTTATTTAAAACTGAGGAGTGCATTGCAGTGCAGACACAAAATGCATGAAACAGACCATATGTGCTTGTCAGTAAAAGTTTATTTCAAGTTATTTTGTTGTTATTAAACTGTTTTATTTATCACACGAGGGAAAAAGAAAGTCAGCTAAACATATTGGCAAAATATCCGCTCATATGATTTGTGACAGTAGGATTTTGAAATTAAACCCAATTACTGTATTGAATTGCTAACCAGAGTGATATATTTGCTATTATTGTTCTGGTCAGAGACTTTTATTTGTCTATTATTGTTTAGAGACTGCAGCTGTAAAATATTGTCTACAGTGTATGTTCATGAGTGATCATGTGTTTGTCATTCTATCACAGCAGAAAAAGCTAAACACTGACCCGTGGTATATGATTGAGTGCTTATATCACGTAACACAACAAGTATTATAGTATATAGTATTATACATATTTATTTTTACACATGCTTCTCTGGTGTGTGTGTGTGTGTGTGTGTGTGTGTGTGAGATTCCAAAACAAGAAGGGAGTAAACACAACAAATCATTTTATTATTAATCAAACACTCCTTTTTGGACAAAAAGCTGAACTGCAGGTAGAAGGCCGTGATGTTCATCAGTCACCGAAAGTGGCCCTCCCTTCAGCTAACAGGAGCAACGTCGATTTAAAAGCTCTTTAAAGGGACAGTCACACACACACACACACACACACACACACTTGTGACTGAAACCATGGCTGCTTCATTCTAAAATGCTTTTTCATGTCATTAAATAACCTTTGTTGTGTCACACTGTAAATCACTTGCACCACCACACCAAAGCCAGTAGAGAAAATCAGCAATTTTACATCATAGCACATGGGAGTTGTTGAACCAACAACAAATGTGTTATTCTCAAATATGTCATTTGCATTTAACTAGAAGTGATACAAACTAACCTAAAGAAGTATGAGACAGGTCGTTCTCCTGCGTCCCAGCGAGCTAAAAATACACATTTTCTCTATGGACTTTGGTTTGGGAGATTTAGTTTTTTAGGTTAGTTTATAAACTTCACCCACATGTAAAAAAAAACAAAAACAAACTACTTTAACATTTGAAATAAACCACAAGAAGCTAGATGAATTAGATTACAAGAGGCAGGTCTTGAAATATGGTAAATATATGCATGTAAATGAACAAATTCACCATGTTTATTATATAGATAAATCATTGTATTCATTAAAATAGATCATAGAGTAAAAAAAAAACACACACACAATAATGTAAATGGCCTTGAGCAACACAGTTGTTATTTCCCTCAATAAAACGTGATTGTGGAACAGCCCCTGAAACAATATTTAGGAATTAATGAGTCAATAAAACCACTTAAAACATATCAAGAAAATACAATTTCACCTTTTTTTAAATTTCAAAAAAAGAGCCTAAAGTCTGATGTTGTGATTAGGGAAGATTTTGCTTTTTTCAGACATGGAGTGAAGCAGCTGATATCCTGTGATTAGATGCATCATTCAGACAAGGCCAGGTGACATCAATAGGATAAGTCGGTCTTTTTTAAATATGCATCTTCACATATTATGATGTTGGAGTCTCCTGTAAGGTTTTGAGACTTTGGAAGGACTTCAGATACAGACCATGGCAGATTAGTTTTTACTCAGAAAACAATAAAACAATCATTTAATATTTCCCAGAGGCTGGAGCTCACCACAGAAACTGATCTTGTTGTGTTTGTGTGTGTGTGGAGGTGTTTGTGTTAGCTGCTCTTTCTACACAAACACAGATCATCAGCTCTAACCGACTCAGTCAGGGATTCAAACATCTGCCATGAACCAAACTGTTGACGGGATGAAATGATGACAGTGACTTTGAACACTCTGGACACTCTCAGTGAAAACATGGAAGAACAGATTTCATCCTCTTATCAAAAGGCTCACTGACTAAAACTGCACAAATTGTCCGTAGAAAGAAATGTTAAGTTTATGTTGCTTAAGTGAATCTAGATCTTAAACACCAAAATAACAAAAGGAAACATTTGAACTCACTGATGGAGGCAGCAGTAGATCAACAACACCTGCGTGCTGTGATAAATAAAGTCAATGGAGTTTGGTGCAGGGATTTACAGATTTACAGGTTTATAAAGCGACGTTAACTTCAGTCTCAAATTAGAAAAGTCGCATGCTGCCAGTGCAGCACAGGGTTTAAGTGTCTTGCCCAAGGACACATCAAACACATCAGGAATCAAACCCTCAACCTTCTGTTTGAAGGTATCTCACTGTACCAGTGGGCAAAGATCTTTATCAGTGGAGCCTTTTGTTAGATGGATAAATTCAGCTGATCCGTGTTCCCCGTCTGGCAGCCATGTTTTCATTGAGAGTGTGCTGTCTTGTATATTCACATAAATCCGTCATCACTTGAACGCATCATGCCAACATTCAGCTTGTACAAACTGTCAGTCATGTGAAAGTGGCATCACTAGGACCATTCATGTTGGTATCCATGGCTGCTGCGTCCTGCTCCAGGATGAAGGTGTGATCAGATGTTCCGGCAGCAGGGTTTGCTCTCCTCTGTAGTCTCCTCTTTGGAGCCGTTCAGGGTCACGGCACTGATGGAGCCTCGGACCACTTCCTTACTGCTCACCTTCTTATGGATCTCTGATCGAGACATTGACACGTGTTATTATCCACTTACATGTGTGTCAGCATCGGAAAAATGCTACAGTGTTCCCAGGGTTTGACAGGAAGAAGTAAAATACCTGTTTTAATTTCCCATTTTGTTTTATTGGTAAGTCTACTAAGATAAATGGACTTTTTTTTCATTTTAGTTGTTAATTTTAGAAAATAAAATACACATATTTATGTTGTCATAAATGTATGCTGTTGTGTATCAGTTAGTTCAAATGTCTTATTGTGTGAAATCTATCATGTGGATAGATGGACTTTGGTGTGGGGCAGTGAGCGGTTTAGTTTTCAGTCACAGAAGCAGCAAACATATTACAATACTGGAGACCTAAGCACACTTTTGTTAAGTGTCTTAAGTGTTTTTTCTGGTGCCCTCCAGCACTTACACATTTATGTGTCAATGTCACTTCAAAAAACCCTGACATATCCCTTTAAGAGCAAGTGTGCCACTGTGTTCTCTACCAGGGTTTCACATACTCTCTATATGGGAACCCACACTTTTAAAAGAAACTATTATGACCCAAATCACATCATTTGTGACAAGACTGGGACAAGACTGGGTATATACAGTACTTACATATATATATATATATATATATGTATATGATGAAAGGAGAGGGAAAAATAAGAAAGGAAAGATATTAAGATATGACTTAAAGGATCCACAAAAGCAGAGAAAACATTAAATGAAAAAATCAACTACCTGTGAGGACACTGTTGAACGCTTCTTCCACATTGCTGGAGTTCAAGGCGGAGGTTTCCAGAAACAAAATCCCTTTCTTTTCTGAATGAGACAAATCAGTGAGTTATTTTGATCCAGAAGTTACTGATTGCACTTGCTAATGTGTCACTGCTGTAATCCATTGATTGCTGTTGAAAGAAACTGAGCCCTACAGTAAACTCTGTAACAGTATCATGAATTCTGAGTTTGTACCTGCAAAGTCTTTGGCCTCCTCTGTGGGCACCGATCGCTCTGACTCCAGGTCAGTCTTGTTGCCCACCAGCATGACCACGATGTGAGGGTCGGCGTGTTCGTACAGCTCCTTCAGCCAGCGCTCCACGCTCTCATAGGTCAGGTGTTTGGTGATGTCATAGACCAGCAGGGCCCCGACAGCTCCTCTGTAGTACCTGTGTGGAGAAGTATGTATATATATGTGTTTGTGTTTGTGTATGTGTATATGTATATATATGTATATATATATATATATATATATATATATATATATATATATATATATATACATATGTCCACTGTGTGCTGTAGCTTATTTTCCTCAATCAACATCAGGTTCTATTGAAGTGAGTTGAACATGAGTTAGGATTCTAAACAAAAGCACGTAAACGTCTGTTTCCTGGTCACCTGGCTCTGATTGGTTATTACAGGGTTCTGCTCACGCTCCAATCACTGGTCAGTCGTATCAAACACATGACAACAATACTTACAGTTTGAAATGGAGAAGACTCTGATAACATGTCTGTTAACCCCTCACAGCACATGATAATCTATTCAAATCAGCATCCAATTGGAAAGCACCCAGGATTGTTGAAAGGGCCACACTGGGACTGTGAGGAAAGTCTGGGAAAGTCTGTCGGAGCCTGAGAGTGAGAGCACTGTGTTGCAAAGAGCCACTTGAAGGTTTTGATTAAATCCAACAAAGTGAGCTGTAGAGGAGCTGGACGGTGATGTTATCTTTGGACAGAGCCATTCTTTTCAAACATGATGCTAAAGGGAGCTAACCAGCTGCAGCTTCATGTTCAGTCCAGAGCTCAGAACTCCTGGTCTGTGTCTGTGAGGCCTCAAGCTGAAACATACACTGTGCTTTTGATCATAACTCTCTCTGTTTCCCTTTCCCATGCACCTCTGAATTATAGGTGAAGCATTTTTAATGCACCACAGACGTGAGAATACCAGGGATGGAAAAACAGGAAAAATAAGATCTGCTGTTTCATTGTTTCAACATAACCATGAATCTATAAACTGGAAAAGTCATTTTCTACTCATTTCTACATATTTTTAAGCGACTTTACAGCATCTGGATATTTCACTTCCTTTCGTTTTACGTCTGGCCCCACCCTCACGTGTCTCACCTGTGTTCAGTTATCTGCACCTAACCTTTCTAACCACCAACCTTTCTTTGATGGACCCACTTTTTACAGTATATAAATGGCAGCAACAGCAACTTTGTGCATTAAATAACATGATAATGACTATTTTTGCTGCGTGTTTTGGTTACGGTGATGTTACTGACGTTAAGTTAATCAGCCATTTTACATTATTACATCACATCAAACATTTGTGACTTCTGTGTTCTGTGAATTCTTTATGCAAATGTACCTTTGGTGTTGGTTTGCAGACTGCTCACTCTCCCACACCAAAGTCCATTTCACAAATCCACCACAAGTCATTTTAAAGCCCAGCGTGCAGGAGTAGTTGATCTAGTGCTGCCTCCATGAGTGGGTAACTCTGGTGTATCACATCCTTTCTTTACATTTACCTCAGTCACATAAACTTAAAAGAGATTTTCTCTGTGAACTTTGGTGCAGGAGAGTGAGCATTTTAATTTCCTGCCAAAAAGACTTTGTAGTGAAATGAAATGAGGAACATATTATTAAGATCTTTTCAATGAGGAGGAGAGTTTCTCTATGACTCACGCAGATGTGATGGCCCGGTACCGCTCCAGTCCTGCTGTGTCCCAGATCTGCGCCTTAATAGTGAAGGTGTTGAGCTGCACCGTCCGTGTGCTGAACTCCACCCCGATGGTGGTGCGAGTGTCATGATTGAACTCGTTTTTGGTGAAGCGGGACAGAAGGTTGCTCTTCCCCACGCCAGACTCACCAATCAGAACCACTGAGGGGGAACACAGACAGACAGACAGCCAGACAGTCAGTCAGACAGACAGTCAGTCAGACAGACAGACAGTCAGTCAGACAGTCAGACAGACAGTCAGTCAGACAGTCAGACAGACAGACAGACAGACAGACAGACAGTCAGTCAGACAGACACGACAGACAGACAGACAGACAGACAGACAGACAGACAGACAGACAGTCAGACAGACACGACAAACTACAGCAAACTAAAGCCAGTATGTTAAAGAAAAAGGAGACATCTCATTTAAGCAGGCCCCGCCCACTTCATCAGTCAGTTACAGCACATCATAAATGAAGCTTTTAGTCTCGGTGTGTCATCATATTTGTTTTGCCCCATAAACTAACCTGTCTGACTTAGACTCAGCTACCACAGTAGAATCCTGTTGGAGAAACACAACCACACCCTTCCAATGCTGAATGGTCGTGTGAATCTTAATCTTTCTAGTCATTTCTATAAGACTGGCTCATAATAGTGTGTATATGTGGATGTAAAGCTGCACACAGGTCGTTTCTCTGTGACAATTCACTGTAATATCAAATATCTACTGTTCAGATGATACCTGGTTTATTTCTTTGGCTTTTTATGTTTAATGGAGGATATTTACATGTGTTAGAAAGAATGAAATTGACTATAAATTCTGCTATAACACAAATAATGAGGCTTCAAATGAAAGAAGTGTCATTAAGTGACTTTCTTAAAAATATAATTTTGCATTTTTTTAAATCAATCCCTAATATTTACTGTATTTTGCTCATTTATATAATATAATAAATATGATCATTACTAATGCAACAGGACCAGTCATCACAGATACCTTATCACCAAATGACGATTCCCCAAAATAAGCCCATACTTGTTTTACAGAGGACACGATTACTTTGTGCTGTTTTATTGACTTGTTTTGAAGTGAGAGGAGTGTTCATTACAATCTGCAGCCTCGTAATTAAATGACACTAATTACTAACTTACGTACTGCACCTTTAAAGATAATGCATGCAGCACTCGAGAAGTCACACAAATCACTGATTACAATTGAATAAATGTGTGATAGTAAAGTATTGTTATTCTATTTCCTTTGACATTTGTCAGTTCAATTACAAACAAATGAAATGTTTTCAGTTCAAAAGTAAAAAGAAGTTAAAGCCAATAAAACGCTGTGTAACGACGTGGAACTGGTTGCAGTGAGTGAGTGAGTAAAGGGGACGAGAGACGTCACAGACGACTCCTTTGTTCCACTGCTGTGACTTTTGTTTGGATTGACTTGTTACAGCTGACTCACAACGGGAAAGAAGGCTTGGTTTCATTGGCACAGATGTGAAAACACAGGAGCAGTTACACGGACAAATAATCCAACGTCTTATGACACTTCAACTATGGATTTAAAGGGATGGGTTAAGTCAGTGCTGCAGAAAATATGTCTGTTCTTCATCATGTGAACAGAGACTTTCATTGACCTGAATCACTAAACAACACATTTGATATATCTTTTTTTTTTTGGTGGAGATTGAGCAGGTTTTTTTTTAAGATATTAACAGGTGTATTTTTTGTTTATGAGTTGAACTTTAATGCGAGATGGAAGATAAAGTTTTTTTTTTATATTTTAAATGCGCTTATCTCAGTTTTATTGCTATGAAACAGTAAATGTGAGGCTGCATAAGTGCATAAGTGCTGCACGTGTGACCATTCAAGTGCAAGTGAAGGGAATTTGATGCATGTAAGGAAAGAAATGAAGAGAAGATTTCTAAATTAAAAGAAAAATGACAATAAATTAGAATTTGAATATAAGGAAATACTCCAAATATTAATAAAAGTAGAATGAATATCCATTCATTTCTATCTACAGTGGTGACTTAGTTATCTGGTGAAGGCATGAATGCAGGAGACTGACACAGAAATAGTGAACTTTCATCACATCATTTGACAGAAAGATAATCAATAATGAATGAAATTGACCTCATGAAGACTTTTCTTAAGCAAAGGTTGGTTGATGAAACCATGAATGTACTTCAGATTAAATGACTTTGTTAATAAAAAAACACAAACAGTGGTTGTACTGTATGTGTGCTGATAAGATGCACTCTTCAGCATTGATCAATAAAACCATAATAACCTCATAGCATAATGTCAATCATTTGATCAGACAGACAGACAGACAGACAGACAGATCTATAACGGACTCACAACTACTGCTCCATTTACATAGGAACTGGGAACTGGGAGTGATGTCACCGTTCCAGTTGACAAGCTTGACGACGACAACACTTGAACTGATCACAGGGCAGTTCACAGAGAGAGCGAGAGACGGGGCTCTCTGACTGACTCTTCCACTGTAACTCATCTGCATACAGGCAACAACGGATCCCAGGGGCCCGAGGCCTCAGGGGCTCAGGGGGCCCTGAAACCCTCTGTGCTATTATCCTGATATTTTTACTACTACATTATTCACCCTGATATTTAAATGGCTCCCTGAAGCCTCGTGACACTGGTTCTATTATGGGATATATGTCTTAATAGGCTCCCTGTGTCATTCACACCTGATATAATGACACAACACTGGTTATTATGGGATGTCTTTAAGCCGTGTTTCCACTACATGTTCCCAGCTCGCTCTTCACCTCTACATGGTTTGGTTGGTTTTCTACAAAATAGTGCCTACTCAACGTGGGCGGAGTCACCACTGCGCCACTGACATCGATTTACGCACACACACACGCACACGCACACGGAGCCCAGACTCGGTCTGACACGGTCACCGGACTGAAACTCAGCGACAGGTCTGTGATCGTCAGCACTGTCGCTAAATACAACAGACTCCACTGATAAATATTGAGATTTTAGACATTTCCCTGCTCATCTGTGGAGATTAACCCACATTTTTAGGATTGTTACGTCTTTTTAACAGTTGGACATTGTTTGGGGGCGACACTCTGGCCAATCAGTGGCCAGCAGTCTGATGACGTCACTCACAGGATCAGCTCGGCTTGTTTGGAACCTTGCCCGAGCAGGTACAAAACAACGGTGACGTGCTGAGGCTCAAGGCTGTGTTATCCACCTCTGATGTCTTGCTGTGACCCTGAGTCAAATAACATTATGTTATATGTATATTATTATCATTATTATTATCCATCCATCCATGCATTTAGTATTATCATTATTATTATTATTATTATTGTTGTCTCATTGTTGCCTGACAGAAACACATAGTAGCTCCCACTGCTTCATAATCTGTCCCAGTTTACATGGAACGCTCGGAATCCTTGTGTTTAACCGGAGAGTCGTGAATGTTTGACACGTTTTGTCTGTTTTTCCAGCAGTCAGGTAAGAATGTCTGTTTCCCTCCTCCCTTCTTCCACTACTGTGTAACTTCTTATGCAAACAATGACCCTGGGTTTCCATGGCGATTTGGGACAAGAGGCCATCATGCTCCATGGCAGACTGGTTTTTCTGGGAAAGCTGGGACGAGCGTGACGCTTTGCAGCGAGGATCGCAGTTTCCTTGAGTTTTTGTTTTCATGACCTTTAGGAGTGGGTAAAGAATACCTGCAGCATTGTTCTCCCCTGGTGTCACGACGCAGAGTTAAAGACCAAGCAAAGATCTGTCTCAGTTATCAGTTACCAAAGAGGCTAACGTGAAATCCTAACAATGTCATTTGCTGATCCAGGTGCAAAGTATTGAAATTATACATGTAGTGATAAAACTGTGTGCCCTCTCTGGTTAAACACCAGCTACTGCATTTCCATTTAGCCGTCGGCTTTCATCGTCCAAGCTTGCGTCAAAAATACAAGACAAGAAGTGTCGTGTCCGTGCAGGTCGCTGTGATGCGACGGATCAAAAGTATAAAGAAGCAACGGCAACGTCTGAATGTGAGCAGCTTGGTAGAGAGAGTTTCTACCAGGAAACAGAACATTGTCTCTGAACTCGTGATGTCACGTGTTTCATAAGATTTACTACAAATAACACTCCAGTCACTTTAGTCACACATTTAGTTGTTTAACTTGAAGTGTTTGTGCACTGCTATCAGCTGGTGTCACTCACAGTGGCGAGTCCAGGATGTGTTTGCATCGTTCGACTTGTCAACCGTCAGAGTCATTCCACCAAAGAGCCTCGTATGAAGAGCCTGTGATTGGTCAAGTCCTTCTGTGATGCTACAGATGCTACAGTGAGGCTGTAAACAGTGTGTCCTTCTCTAAAATCACTTCTGATCAGGTTATTGATCAATAACACCACGACTGTACCTTCAACCACAATCACTTTCTGAAAGTCTGATTACCGAGTTAATAATAAACAACGGAAGTGTCATTTCAAGGACAACGCAACAGACTTTTGAACCCTCAGAAAAACAAGCAAACTCACCCTTAAAGACAAAGTTGTAGGCCTCATCTGAACCCATGATCTGTCCATTCAGTGTCTCCAGTGTTCCCGGGCTGAAGGTAAGGTGACACTGACTCACGTCAAATACTGAGCTGCCTCTCGGATTCTCGGACTTCAGGAGGGCAAGAGGCTACAGGGAAACTGAAATATGAACGTCACTCACCAGCTCTGTGCCCTTCACCGGCCTTTCCCTATCTGAGCAGAACACAAAAGTGGCTTGTTTGAACAAGACATGTGTATCCAGGTTGTTTCTCAGGAAAGGGGGGAGGGGTGGAGGGCTGTGCCAGGGAGTGGTAAAGCTCAGGTGGAGGTGTGTCTTAGCAACGCAAGTGCAGCAAGGCTGGTTGAACAGGTAATGCGACTCCCAGGTAGAGCGAGGAGGAGACTGTCAGCTGCCTCCTGGTGGACAGAATATAACTCACTGGAATAATTCTGTGATGTTCTGAATAAAAGCACATGAAACTGTCACTGTCACGCTGTTTCTGTCTTACGCAGCCATGTTACGGCACTATATAAATATGTGATAATCAATAATGAATTATATAGTGAAGTAATTACATGGTTTTTTTTTTAAATATAAAAAAATATATACAATTAATTGGTATTTTAATTAATTACACATTTATGTATTTAACTCCAACTTTAATTATTCTGAAAATCTCATCATGATATTCTTTTTTTGATATCGAAATAAATCATGATATAAATCAAATCAATATTTCTGTAAGGCTGGGCATCGCTTAAAAATAAAATGTGGATATTTTTAGTCTATATCTTGATATACTCTCGCTCTCTCTCTCTCTCTCTATATATATAAGGATATACAACGTTTTGAGATGTTTGTGCTATAATATAAACTCTCCTTGACTCTCCATGAGTGACTATAGTGACTTGTTTTTAACAAAATAAAAACAACAACACGAACCTAAGCCACTGAGGAGCTGCTGCACTGGTGACTTGGTCGTAGTTGATGAATGAATGAATGAAACACGTCACACGTGCGCACACTAACATTAACTCTGCGACTTAAATGCAAATGGAAAACAAATGGCGCACACGTTTCCCTGCGATTCTATTTAGTCATTTCCTGCACCCCACAGTACCGAGCGCCACCTACTGTGGCTTCTAGGTATTACATAAAATAAACAATCACATAAACCAAAAAATGGCTCTAACAGTGACAATACACTGCAAATACACTTTATTACATGGTCTTTAAATACAGTTATTAAATATGGCCAAATTCTGCTATAACAATCATGATTGTCACTTAACACAGAAAAAAGTGTTAAGTGACACATTTTCAAATTGTCTTACATAATAATTTCTTATATACAATTATTTACACTTTCACAATTTATTCCATGTAATACATGTGATTCTGAATACAACATACAAAACCAGATACTTTATCACAATATGACTAATTTATCGAAATTCTAAGAGCCTATCTTGTCTCATGTCACGATATAGATGTAATATATATACATATATATATGTATATATATATATATACATATATATATGTACACATGATGAAACTATGTCACATTCTAATTTAATTAATTTAATGTTTAATTAGTCCAATGTTACCTCTTTGAAAATGGGTAACTATTACAAGATATAAGAATCTTCTAATCTGTCATTAAGGTTAATAAATAAATAAACTAGCATTAGCAACAGAAAAGAACACAAGGTCATTTTCATACAAACCGCTTCTTTCACACTTAACTAAAATCCACACGTGTATAATCACAAACACACAGTACACAACAGAACCACAAAAGAACAGACGCAGAGTGAATCTGAATTCAAAGAAGAGTTTATTTGACAGCTCTGAGACTGAAGATAAGATTAGACGTCATTTAATGTGACAGTTCAGGTGATTGAAGTGAGGTTGTATCAGGCACTGGCACATGTCAGTGTAAGTCATCAGCCTTTTCCAACTTGAAACTGAAGTTTATAAACTGCTCAGTCTCCCACACTTCAAAGACTCAAACTAGCCCTTTAAGTCCATTTATATGATTCCAAACTGCAAATGTGAGCCAAGACGACAGTGGAATCATTTCAGTAGCTTTACCAACATTTTACTAACTCATACGTGACAACAAACAGTTAAAAAAGACACAAGTCGTTAGTCTCAATAACATGATTATAAATATGCTGCGTAGTCACACACACACACGCGCACGCACACACGCGCGCACACACACACACAGTTGATGAGTTGTAGGATCACATGATGCTTTTCATTTAACTTCCAGGCAGACTGAAGTGACACACGTCCTCACTATGATGCGGCCACTTGGGTCAATGGTTCCTCCAGGTACTGCACCAGTGCTTCTGCCTGTCAACATGACAAACACAACATGAATGTCAGTCAGACAGACAGACAGACAGACAGACAGACACACACAGCAAAAACCTCGTTTTGACTGTGAATGTTAAGATTTTAGCTGCTTAAACAAATACAATCTATTGGCTGTATATCTATGTATCATGGTGAGAAAGACCGAGTGTTTTACAAACGTCAGAAAAACTTAACTTACTCCAGAACTGAATAAATGATTTAACAATACAGTATATAAATAATAAGAATAATAAGTAACAGGAAAAGATAATTGAATTATAAAGCTAATATAGATATGGTGACATATTCTTGAGGTGAGTCTTTAGTTCAGTGAGCGTTAACTATGTATCAGTAACTCCTCCAACCACACAAAAACGATCCCTTTAAACTGATGTGCTATGTTACTAATGAACGTACAAATGTGTAATGTATATAGTGAAGATCACAGGCACTAATGTAATGTAACAGTGATGGTTGGTGAGTAAATCAAAGAGTGACTTCACTCACCTTGGCTTTAAGCATTCCAAAGCCCACCGTCTCTTTGGCATACATACACAGCAGGAGGTTTGCTACACGTGTGATGGCCACTCTTCCCTCCTGAATGAGAGAGGTTTACTCATTATTACTCATTATTACTCATTATACACCTGAGCAGAACATCCACTGACGTACACTCACCATACAATCCATCAGGATGAATTTGAGTTTGTCTTCGTTGAAGGCCTGGTGGCCGTTCTTGTCGTAGGCCGCCCAGATGTTGCTTGCGATGGCGGCTGTCACTCGTGCGTCAGTGTCTCCATACCCAGAGTAGGCCAGCAGTGAGCCTTCATTATTCAGGAGCCTGAGATGATGATGATGATGATGATGATGATGATGATGAAGGGAGGTGTTAGATTATACCACAGACATGCAGTTATCCTACATCACATCCTGCCAACGTGATAAATGCCTGACGTAAACCGACCGTAATTACTACATCGAGGCTGTTTATTCAGACCTTATCTGTTTTATTGTATCAACACAATTAAATCAAATTTTCGGACATGCAGTTGTATGAGGTTTTGACACGTAGTCAGCGCT
Source organism: Solea solea (assembly GCF_958295425.1). Classification (NCBI taxonomy): domain Eukaryota; kingdom Metazoa; phylum Chordata; class Actinopteri; order Pleuronectiformes; family Soleidae; genus Solea; species Solea solea. The sequence continues at coordinate 27,458,307 of NC_081146.1, read as the reverse complement.
GCTCCACCAGGAACCAGCTCGAGACACGGCAGCCATCACAAACATGTGGAAAAACAAACTAAAGTTTGACTTTATGATATTCAGTGACTATGTTTTGACCCTTTTATCTTGCCGTTAGATGACCTTTTCTCACTGGGAAGTGAAGATTATAACGTACTTGTCTCCCACACCAAAGCCCATAGAGAAAAACAGCATTTTTACCTCCATGTAAAGAAGTCACATAATAACACATTAGAATTCTCTGATGGAGGCAGGAGTGGATCAACACCACCTGTGTGCTGTCATGTCAAATCACAGCTGTTGTCTCTGGAATTTAGTGCACGAGAGTGAGCAGTTTGTCAAGTGACACCAAAAGATCGAGACTTCAGCTAATGTAGATTTCATTTTTAACTATTGACTATATTTATCCTTGTGTTTTCTAGCAGCCACGTAAGAGAGCGTCCCCGTGAATAAGCAAATAAATATTAGTAAATACAAATAATAAGCAGCACAAATAACTTGGAATTATATTAAACTGCATTGTCTCCATTGAATTAAAAAAAAAAAAATATATATGGATTTAGTAAGGCCCGTTTTGGCATTTAATATTTCATACACAGACTTTCATCTTTTTTTCTCTTTTAGCATCAGGAGACCATTTGTTTTCGAGGAAATTTGGTGACTGGCACGTGACAACATTTTACTTTTGATGTTGAGTAATCTGTAAATGTCATTTTTGTGCTCCTGAGACATATTAACACCAACTTTTTCAGCTCACATATCAAATGTAATTGCTTTAAAATGATATAGTATATACTGACACAAACAGTTTAATTCTCAGGGTTACGAACGCCGGAGTCACTTCGCTCAGGAGATACGGTGATAAGAAGCAGACGAGATGTTTCTAACTGTAAATAAAAGCTCTAACAGATATAAAACACACACTTTCATGGTCAGAAAACAAATGATCTCCCGTCACTTATCATCTCGTTAGCATGCCGTTAGCCCGCTGTTAGCCGCGGTTAGCCCGCTGTTAGCCCGCTGTTAGCCCGCTGTTAGCCCGCTGTTAGCCCGCTGTTAGCCCGCTGTTAGCCCGCTGTTAGCCCGCTGTTAGCCCGCTGTTAGCCCGCTGTTAGCCCGCTGTTAGCCTGTTAGCTGTACTCACAGTGTGCTCTGGACTCCGTTTGTGTTGGCTTGGCTGAGAACCTGCGTTAAGGCCTTCGGTCGTAACATGTCTCCTCACTCACTCACTCGCTCACTCACTCACTTACTCACTCACTCACTCACTCACTCACTCACTCACTCACTCACTCAGTCGCGCGTTTAAATAAGAAACAAATAAACACTACGTGGAGTTAAAGTGACCCAACAGCTAACTTTACACGAAACTACTCATCAGTCATCAACCCGAGTCAGCTGACTGTGTGTTTACTTCCCTTTCCCGGTGCAACGCATTGTGGGAATTGTAGGCAGCGAACGTCAAACTCATAACCGCCTCATTTATTTACATATATGTACATTTATTTATGTAGGAGTCCACTGCAAACCGTTTACACACACTTTCACAATGAAATACCATATTTCTAATATGATTTCTTATGATTTTAATGAGATTTTTACAGTTACGTGTGCTAATACAGTACAATCCCTGCTGTGGAGGAACCAGTTACACACAGTCAGTACAATGTCAACACATTCTATTCAAAAAGAGGTAGAAAATACTGCAAAATCACACTTACATACCATGAATTTACATTAAATACAGTATAACATATGTAACATATGATGTCATTTGTTTGTAAGATGCCTTACTAAAAAAAGTCAATGTAAGATTGTGTATGAAGGTTATGGCCTAAGGACAAATAATTCAGATGATAAAATGATGATTCAGGAGGGTTTGCCTGTCTTTAATAATTTGGCAACAGTGTAACATAACCAGAGATGTAAAATAATTTATTATTATTATGATATTTTCTCAGTGAACTGTTTAAAGTGTAAAGTGGCTGTTGCCATGGTAACCTGATTAGATGAAAGCTCGAGAAGTAAAAACAAAACATGTGTTAAGTGCTTGACCAGAGATGTAACGGAAAGGAAATAACATCCAACCTCCTGATTCATAAATGAAAAAACCCAAATGCAGTTATTTACAATATTCTATTATTTACATTATATATATATATATATATATATATATAATATAATAAGTGCTTTGAGGTCATTCATATTTGTGTCGCTGTGACATGTTGTTATTTGAGTTCTAATGGTTTATTGGTGTGTGACAGAACTTAAGCTTCCAGGTATTTAACTGAAGCACTGGTGATGCACATTGTGAATGAATGAATGAATGAATGAATGAATGAATGAATGCACCCAGAGGTTTCATGTTGTGTTTTTTGGGGTCTGACATTAAAAAGGACAGTGAACTTTCACACATCTCTTAATGGCAAGCTGTGTTTATGCTGTGTTTATTTTCCTCTCAGTTCTAAAAGCTTCTCATTTGACTGTACAAAGTGCTGATATCTGTGCTGAGTGTGAGGACGTTGACCCATAAGAGACAAACTGTGTCTGTGTTGCTGTAAAGACAGCTACATGCCAGTTGTCGCTGATAATTTGCAATCTTTGCTAAAATGATTACAACTAGTGTCCGGTCAGACGTGAGTGTAATAGAGGATTGAAGAGATCAATCAATCAAATCCTCAAGGCTCAGGTCTTCAACCCTCAACCCCACAGTGAACCGAGCATGTTAGTTCATTAGTCTGTCGATGGCTGCGTTTACATCCCCTCCTGCATCCACCAGTGCTTGCAGGTTTGCCTCCTGGTTGATGAAGCCCATGGTGTGGAGCTGCTCCAGCTGATGCTGAAAACGAACCTCCGCTGCCTGAAGCTGAGGAGCCTGAAACTGAGGAGCCTGAAGCTGAGGAGCCTGAAGCTGAAGAGCCTGAAGTTGAGGAGCCTGAAACTGAGGAGCCTGAAGCTGAGGAGCCTGAAGCTGAAGAGCCTGAAGTTGAGGAGCCTGAAACTGAGGAGCCTGAAGCTGAGGAGCCTGAAACTGAGGAGCCTGAAGCTGAGGAGCCTGAAGCTGAGGAGCCTGAAGCTGAAGAGCCTGAAACTGAGGAGCCTGAAGCTGAGGAGCCTGAAGCTGCGAGGAAACACAAGACGATTTAAATCAGATCATTTTCAGAATGACTCTATACTGATACTGCTGCACCACTGATACCACTCTATGAACACTGAGCAGGTGTGCAGCAGTGAGACTTTTCGAGACTTTTCAAGGATTTTCCAGGACTAATTCCACGAACGCGTTGACACAGCTTAAGATGGAAGGGCAAATTGTGAGAGACGCTTCGTCCCTGGCGTCCACTTTTATTATTTTATGTTATTGGAATCTTAGTCTTTGTCATTTTCTTTGGTGAGCCAGAGATCTTGGAATTTGCATTATTTGAAACCCATGTGAACGGCGGACAGCGACAGTGTACAGTGTCAAAGAAACAGTAGGTGGCGTAGTAAAAAACATTTACCTAAATATCAACTTACGGAGCCAGGAATCAAATCCACAACCTTTGAGTTGAAAGACGACTCGCTCGACTACTGAGCTCCTGTCGTTTGATAAAACATCTGAAGAACCAACACAACGCACGAGTACTACTGATTTATATCTAATACATGTTAGTCCATACTTTAATATATATATATATATATACTGATCTCTGGTCTTATCTTTTGACGTCTATATCTATATGTTATCTTTCAAATGTCCAGGCTGCTTTGTCTTACCAATGGCGCCGTGTCTGCAAACATCTGTAACATCTGCTGTTGCTGCGAGGGACGGACTCCTGGTGATGCAGCAGGAAGCAGTGGGTTCAGTGGAGGGAAACTGGCCCCTGTGGTTGGAACGATGAGTCCTCGTAGAGACGGACTGGAATAAAACCACAAAACAACACAGATGGATTTATTGTGACTATTCAATTAAAGTGGAAATGTGGCATGTGAGTGTGAGAGTGGACGCTTGTTTGTCCTGTGATGGACTGGCGACCGGACTTTTGCCCTACGTAGTAGATTGGAGTAAATTTCTGATTGATTTATTTGGATAAGCCCCGCCCTCATTCTCGAGGGGGTCCAGAAATATCAGCTGGGATTGGCACCAGCACCACCCCCCCCCCACCACGACCCTCATGTGGAGGATAAAGTGGTGATAGAAGACAGACAGATAGATGGATGGATGGAAATGTGGAAGAGAGGAGGCAGAAGGATGAATAACCCAAAACTGTTTCAAATGACTTTGTTTGTACACACGGACGAGATAACTAATCCCTGTTTGACTCGGAAACACGTCAAGTGTTCACCTGCACACACACACACCCAGACAAATAAATCAATACACAATGAATACAAGATATCAGTTATTTGTCTCTTCTAGAGGACGAGGAAAATGGAAGCTTCAGAGAGAGAGAGAGACAATGTTCAGAGGCCGATAAGATGATGAATGGATGTGATGACTGTTGGATCTCTGAGCTAGTTTCTGTCATTTTTCAGCTTCTTAAATGTGAATATTTTCTACTTTCTGTCATTTTTCAGCTTCTTAAATGTGAATATTTTCTAGTTTCTGTCATTTTTCAGCTTCTTAAATGTGAATATTTTCTAGTTTCTGTCATTTTTCAGCTTCTTAAATGTGAATATTTTCTACTTTCTGTCATTTTTCAGCTTCTTAAATGTGAATATTTTCTACTTTCTGTCATTTTTCAGCTTCTTAAATGTGAATATTTTCTAGTTTCTGTCATTTTTCAGCTTCTTAAATGTGAATATTTTCTACTTTCTGTCATTTTTCAGCTTCTTCAATGTGAATATTTTCTAGTTTCTGTCATTTTTCAGCTTCTTAAATGTGAATATTTTCTAGTTTCTGTCATTTTTCAGCTTCTTAAATGTGAATATTTTCTACTTTCTGTCATTTTTCAGCTTCTTAAATGTGAATATTTTCTAGTTTCTGTCATTTTTCAGCTTCTTAAATGTGAATATTTTCTAGTTTCTGTCATTTTTCAGCTTCTTAAATGTGAATATTTTCTACTTTCTGTCATTTTTCAGCTTCTTAAATGTGAATATTTTCTAGTTTCTGTCATTTTTCAGCTTCTTCAATGTGAATATTTTCTAGTTTCTGTCATTTTTCAGCTTCTTAAATGTGAATATTTTCTAGTTTCTGTCATTTTTCAGCTTCTTAAATGTGAATATTTTCTACTTTCTGTCATTTTTCAGCTTCTTAAATGTGAATATTTTCTACTTTCTGTCATTTTTCTTCTTAATCATCATAAAAAAAGAAAGCTGTGTGTTCAGTTTGTGGTGAACAGGTTGCTGTGTTTAAGGATAATAATTTGAATTCAAATTATATTGATAAATGGCATCCATTGTGTTCACAGTTTTGGGGAATTTTGATTAAATAAACAATATAAAGCTGGCATTTCTCATTGCTTAATAATAACAACATTTATTCTTAGCAGTTCACTGATTTTATAAAGAGATAGAATTAACATTGAGCAGAATTGAGCGCAGCATATTGGTCCAGCCCTCAACAATAGTTTGTCATAATCGCTCATCCCTGGTTTACACTGTCTCTCATAACTGTACAAGAACAGAATGTGGGGTTACATTGTTTGTGTCATATGTATAAAGGTTATACGAGCACTAACCACTACACCAAAGGAAGAATAACACCAATAAAAACATGAATAAAATAATACTTGTATGTTGGTATATTCTTTTATTCATGTTCTTTTTCTTTTTCTTTTTTACCAGACTGCACCGTCGGGGGCTGGGAGAAATGTCTTGAACATGTGGGTGAATTGACAATAAATCAATTTAGAGCAAACACTAGTGTGGAGGTGAAATTGGTACCTGGAGAAGAATCCAGGGACTTCCGTCTGTAAGGTGTGCAGGCCCTGCTGGACCTGTATGAGGGCCTGCATGGCTCTAGGGTTGGTCAGGAACGAAAGCATGACAGGATTCTGCATCTGTATAAAGACACAAAGACAAGTCCTCATCAAACTCCCGAGGTCTTGTGCGCGCAGGATAACAATCACGACGCAGAAGCACTGCTCTGACCTGTCTAATGAACTCAGGGTCACTCAACATGCGGGGCACGTCAGGGTTTTGTCCGAGGAGCTGCTGCATCTGAGAATTGTTGGCGACCACTTGCCTCATCATATCTGGGTTCCCCATCATCTGCATCAGCACCTGTGGGTCGGACATCATCTGCCTCAGTGCCTGCTGCTGCTGCTGCTGCTGCTGCTGCTGCTGAACCTGCTGCTGCTTCTGAGCCTGCTGCTGCTGCTGCTGCTGCTGCTGCTGAACCTGCTGCTGCTTCTGAGCCTGCTGCTGCTGCTGCTGAACCTGCTGCTGCTTCTGAGCCTGCTGCTGCTGCTGCTGAACCTGCTGCTGCTTCTGAGCCTGCTGCTGCTGCTGCTGCTGCCGCTGAACCTGTTGAAGCTGCTGGGTTAAGTTGGATGAAGCAATTTTGGGAATGAATGGTCTGGGCATGTTGTTCTGTCCACCTGAGGAGGAGGAAAAACAGCAGGAGATGAGAGTGTAGCAGGTGTGTGTGTGTGTGTGTGTGTGTGTGTGTGACAGGATGAGACACTTTGACCAAACTCTTTGATGTTAAAAGAACACAAACAGTGTATAATTGACAAATAGGGCAGGACAATAACATGTAGTTTGAGTAGGTAACAGTGAGAAATCTTACAGCTCTCACTATAAGAGTGGGAAACTTTCTAATACACTGTATCCACTCAGGAGCCAAAACTCCTCAAAGACTCATTTTAAAAATGTTTACATATTCATACTCGCAGGTTGTGTTTGTGTCTGACTGGTGCTCGTGCCACTTCCTGTGCGGACTGTGGGCAGGATTCTGGTGGCGTTTGATAGAGCTGCTGCAGAATTAGAGCGAGATAATGTTCCATGGCCACCTGTTGATCTTAAAAGAGACAGTAACTGTAACTTAGTAAGTACTGCTGACACACTCCGATCTCATGAACTATACACTTACTTGGTGTCAGCCTTGACAATGAGATGAACAGTGAAGCCGTTTTTGACTCCACTCTTCTTTAAAGTATCACCATCCTTGAGAAGCTTCCCTGTGAATATCAACATCACATGGTCCTTGTTTATCTTGAATCTTTGAGACACTTCCTCCCTAAACTGGACAATAGAAAGGAGAGCAAGAGCACGAGAGCAAAGAAAAGAAAAGAATGAAAAAGAAATGCAAATTATTTGTGTTCTCAACAGAGTTTGAGTGCACGGTCACTCATCATTCACCAGCAACCGGTCACTGACCAATCAGGAGACAACGAGATCTGATTTGGTGTCGTGATCTTTGGTCGAGGTTCAACATCTTATCGGAAAACACTGCCAAACGGGTTCATCTGCTATTTATCTGGTAAGTGTTGAACCACATTCCTTTTGTTCATCCTTCATTCCACTGTGGTTTTCAATTCCTACTAGGTCCTTTAATGCCACCTCCTGGTGGTGCAGGGAAATGCACCAGTATAAACCTTCCATGCTTTGTTTCCTAACTGCAGCTAACGATAATTGGACTAATCTTTTGTACTCGTTTTTTATAATGAATCGAGTAACTAGTACAATGTCAGAACATGTTGAAAAACGATGATGTTCTCCACATGATTTCTTTGTTAATATGAAGCAAAAAGCCCAGAAAACTTAAATCATATTAAATTATAAAAACACATTCAAACCCATTCTGCGAACCATTTTAAAAATAGTTGACGATCAATTTAGTCATCATTTAATAAACCAGTAAAGGTATTTAAGACAATATGATAATAACATAACATTTAGTCTTTAAATATTTGAACTACTTGGAAATTTGATCCAATTCTTTCCTTGGAGCAAACTGATCAAACAGCCAGTTTTGACTGAGGACACACAGACAACCACCAGTTTGTCTACTGTTTATAATCTGTATTATTATTACATGCTGAAAATACAGTCAATATTCAGTCACCTTTCATTTCAGATAATACCTGGCTTATTTATTTGGCTCTTTAATGTTAAATGAAGGATATTTACGTGTGTCACAAACAATGAAATTGACCAGTTCAATTTTGCTATGACACAAATGTGCAGGCTTAAAATGAAAGGAGTATTATTATGTCACTTTTTAAACTATTTTATTATCAACATATCAAATGTATTAGACCATTACACAAAGCCATACTTGCCCTAAGTCAACAGTATAGGTAATTATCAAAATATTATTTTATGTTTTTGTAATGGTTATCACACCAGTATGTAGAAGGTCCTGAACTGAAATTATAATTCTAATGCTAAAATATAATTATTGTCATTTATTTGAATTTTCAAATCTACTGTTTTTCAAAAAACTGAAAAAATACTAAAGCATAATTCATTCTTGATTGAGATGCAAAATTATAGTTATTTACTTGCATTCCTGAACAGCAAAATGTATTTTATGCTTGATTCACTTCTGAGTGACAATAATACTTTTAGTTTTCAAGTTTTTGAAAGATTTCTAAAATATTTAGTTTTTCTCATTTTTACGACAGGTCGTCTAATACATTTGTTCAGCTCTGTATATAATGTTTCGTTTATACTAGTTAGTGTATTTCACAAATGTATTGAATATAATAAATATGATGAATCTCAATGCAACAGCTTTTAAAAGTGGAGTGGCTCAGTGGTTAAGACCCTGTGTGCAAAAGACTTCATGGTCGCAAGTTCAACTCCACCCCTGGCTGATTGTACTCAATTCCCTTGTAAGTCACTTTGGATAAAAGCGTCTGCTAAATGACATGTGATGTAAAAGCAGGAACAGTCATCACAGATATATGACAATATCTATAATCTAAGAACACATCTTGTCTCGTGTCATGGTATATATACATGTATATATACAGTATATATATATATATATATATATATATATATATAGCCAATGGTCCAAAAGCAACTTTACCCAATAACAGCTCTTCTCAAAGTCATGAGTTTATATCTTCAAATACAGTAAAGAGAAACTTTCTTCAAATAATAAGGAACACATTGAACAGTGTTTGTCATTGTTTTCTCTTTACTGACACATTGCCGAGAATGGGGATTCCATGATTAAGGAAAACCAGTAAATCCACCACCCAAAAAAATGATGTCACTAAACTAAATGGTATGAAGCATGGCTGCAGTTTCAACAACAGCATGATCGTTGTTAATATCTGCACTACTTCACAGTTCATGCACTACTCACCATTATTGTCATAAACAATTCATCTGTCAATTATTTTCTTGATGAATGGATAGATTAACTGGATTAACTGGCAGGAAGTGTAATTGCCAAACTTTAAAATATGATGTGGATGTTTTCAAATATCTTGTTGTATCCACAAAACAAACTTTTTTGCTATATGGAGGAAAAAAGTATAAGTTATTCACATTTGAGAAGGAGAACAATCTGACAACTTATATTAATTATAAAAAACACTTGATAGTTGAAAATAGTTGACGATTCATTTCATACTTTTGATGACATTTCCTTCATATTTTCACTTTGAGCCGATGATAAATATATAAATACAACAATGAAATACAAGGTTTATAATATGATACAAGTGGGCGGGACCACGTTGAATAGACAGCAAACGGCAGGTAATTCAGGTAAAGCTGAGCAACAATTATGTACAGTATAATATAATATATATATATATATATGTGTGTATTAAAAGTCAGTAAACGTACCTCAGCGACAGAACATTGACTGTAAACTTGGAAGGACTCTTTGACCTGCAGAGTTCTCACGTGTAAAACAAGTATGGAGCCTTTGGAAGCGACATTTTTATCACCACCATCATCTTTGTTTGGCTCTTCGCTGCATTTGTCCGCCATCTTCACTCACCGGTGTCTTCGTCTTCGTCTCCTGTGTCAGGACAGGTGTGGGGACACATAGGTGACTCGGGTCCGCGGGAGCGCGCATAGCTTGTGACAGTTCTATGACGGGATTTTTATGACGTGCACAGCTGCTGGTCCCCGGACTAAACTAACACTACAGTATAGCTCATGTTATAGATGTGAAACAGCTGTTATTGTTATTATTGTTATAATTATTATTATTATTATAATATCATACTGTGCACACGTCTCTGTATGTAATGATGAAGCATTCCTTGAATAAACCTGACGTAATATTCATATAAATCATATAATATCGCATATAAATAAATACTCACAGATTTAAATCAAAGGGTTAAAACTTCACTTCGTTCCCTTCTTCCCGTAAAAAGGGGGCGGGACTTCAGCGAACAGGGCGCAGCTGCTAATGCTAGCTCGTCTCTCCTCCAACAACAACAACAACAACAACTGCGCAGTTTAATAACAACAGTTTAGCTCAGACACGCTTCACTTCTCTTCTCATCTAACAACACGACACGGTGAGTGTGTTTCACGCTGTTTCACCTTCTAAAGTCAACTTTAAAGTCGCTGTTAGTTTGTCACGCGCTGAGTTAGCAGCAGAGTCATTGCGCACTGTCTCAGGAGCGTCAGACTGACGCACGCAGGGAGTTGGTACATGCCATTTGCTGTGTGTCTTTATAGCGCCATTATACATGTACTACACATGTACTACACATTCATGTCATTTCAATGTCCAGCTCTTATTTTGATTGTCATTGTTTCTGTGATTTTCTTGCTGTATTTCTATGTCGTTATAAAGCACTTTGAGTTTCCCTACGTATGAAGTGAGTGCGACACAGATCATCTAGTGTCCGGTGGGTAAGGGTCTGTTTTCTGTGGTGAGCCAGTGAGCATCTATGTCTCATGCTGGTTCTTTGTGTCCATATCTCTAACAACCTCAGAGAAACTGAACATTTTAATGTGATTCAGCAAATCTATTTATTTTTGTCTCCATCTCAGGCAGGATGTCAGTCTCCATCACCAAAGCTGAGGGGGTCTCTGTGTTTACTTTGACCTTTGACCCCAAAAGTGCTTTGCCGCCCCTGTGCCAAATCTTCCAGGCTCTTTGCTGCAGTCCTGTGTGGTGCTCTGTGTCCAAGCACCTGCGGGGTGTCCAGGGCAAGGCTCACTCAGTCCTCGGGGTGAGTTACAACCTTGTTTTTAAAAAAAATATTATTTATAAAAAATGATTATAGACTTAAAAGCTGCAGTGTGTAACTTTTGTTATTATAAATATTATTCTGCCTGTTTACTCTCCATGAACAGAAACATTATTTTTATGCTGTATCAGTTATTTCTGTTATTCTCTGTTGCACTAAACTAGGATAAGGGATTAAGCCGGGCTATGTTACTTATACTTGCTGAATTTAGCCTCCCTAAATCCGTTGCAAGAAAGATTCAAGATTCAAGTTTTTATTTGTCACATGTGGATGTACAAGTACACCCCCGGTGAAATGACTTTAAAACAATAATTAACCAATTGTCAATTTTATTCTTTGCGGGTTAGCATTGGTCGTGAGGAGCTAATGTGCAAACAAGAATAACAAAACAAAAAAAAAGTTTTTATATGTTGGACACCTACAAACTAACCTGTGTTTACAGTACAGAGCAGTGTAGAATAGTATAAAACAGTTATTTTGCTCAGATAAGCTCTGTAAGTATTTATATCAGGGATACTTGTGACCGTATCACAAGTGTTTCCATTATAAGCTGAGACACAGTTTCAGTTTGTGTTACGTTTCATTGGTTCATGCTGTGTTTCCTTCTTCACAGACTCTGCACATTATGGTTGGACTGCTCTACATTGGACTGGGAACAATTCTTCTTTCCTCTGGAAGTGGTTCAGGTTGGCGAATGGATGAAACACGGTATCCTCTTTGGATGGGAGCATTCGTAAGAAACCTCATTTATTTATCGTAAACTCACCAGAATATTCTCATTGAAGATTTTCAGCGCGCAAACACTAAGTGATACTGACGAACCTGAATGTATTTCAAATGGGTTCATTTTTATGACATTTTTAAGACAAAAAAAAAGATAAAATAAAAATGGAAAAAAGAGAATTGGAAGGAAAACTAAAATGGAATTTGGGAAAAAATAAGATGGATTTCATCGGGCTCAATTTGAGTGAACATCACTTAAAAATATACACATGTAAATGTAAATAAAGTGGCATCTTTTTTTTTGTTTTCTCTAGTTTATCGTGTTTGGCATCGTGAGTTTTTTGTCAGAGAAGTTCCCGAGTCCATGTCTGGTGAGTCGTCCTCATGTTGCCTTGCAGATAACAAGATAACAAGGTTATTGTTATCTTGTTACCCTCCATCAAGGAGGTTATGTTTATCTGTAAGTTTGTCCTTCTGTTAACTACTACATGAATCAATGTTTTGGTAAGAATCTACCCACTGATGTCTAGAGATGTCAGGATTAACCGGTTTTACGTTTAACCAAAATTATTAGTAAGGATAATGACAAGTATGTGGTGAGGTTGTGGTGACAGAGTGTGAAATCCTTGGTGGAGGTCTGTGTCCTCCGAGTGCTCTCGTTTTTCCTAGTGTTGATCTTGGACTCGATATTATTTGGTAGATTTCACTCACACCCTTGTCGTATATGTTGAGGTTTTCAGGTTAAAGTTAAGATGCTGTTGGAGTTTGTACATGAACTGACTCTGGTTGTACTGTGTAGGTCACCATGAGTGTGACTCTGAACATGGCAGGCGCTGTCTTTGCTGTGGCAGCCTTCATCCTCTACGCCGTCAATATGAACGACGCATCGCTGTACTGGATGTGTAGGAGTGACGATGACGATTACAGGTTCAGCGACCCGAAGACGCCGTCTGTAGAGCAGGACCGGATCCTGCAGACTTGTCTGTCTGGCCGCCTTCTGGTCCTGGTGAGTGGAGTCAAAATGAAGACGTGCTGGATTTGTGTTTCATCGGCTTCAATTATAATTTATTAGTACATCATCATACCATGAGAGCTGCTCCAAAGAGTTCACAGCAGGATTTACAGAGGAAACCATAGTCCTATGTACATATGTTGGTTATGAATTCATTGTTGGAGGATAAAGCAGTAGAAGACGGATGGATGCACCCAACTTTCATGAATCTTTTACCTGAGATGTGTGAAATGTTTCTGTCCAGCTTTAATGAATGATTTCAATCTTCAAAATTCAAAAGATGAGCTGGCGCTTGATATAAATACAAAAATCTCATTCTGTGGTTTTGTCCAAATGAAAAGAATTTGTAATTCTCTTCTTTGTATTGCCTTTTTGCTCGTGACGACACAAATTGAGTAACCAAAACAATATCTCCAATAAGGAGGCGGGTACATAAAGTAAAATGAAATAAATAAATAAAATATGAATCATGTACACATGGTATGCATTAGAATTGAGTACAACAAACATACTGTTTATTTACCGTCTCCTCTTAAACATGCAAACAACCTGTTGCATAAGATGACAAGACTAGTATTTGATAATAAGCTTTTCAATGTTGCATTCATATGTATGAAATAATACTTTAGTATTTAGTAGTTTGTGTTTTTTGTGAGTCTTACTGATTCTGACGACTCCGGGTCCTGATCTTGCAAGGCTGGTTTCCCCCTAACAGACAGTAGGGGGCAGTACAAGACGTTTAACCATAACAATGACTCTGGAGCTGTTACATTAGGGTGAATCATTGTAGGTTGAATATTTTCTTTATATTTTTGCTCTGTGTGTGTGTGTGTGTGTGTTCTCACCAGCTGCTGCTCAAAAGCATCAATGGTGTGCTGTTGGTCTTGTCTTTGCTGGAGTTCTGTGTCACCATCTCCTGTGTGGTCTTGGGGATAAAGGCTCTCATGAGCCAGGAGAAGTTTACTCACAAGGTAAAGTCAGTCAAATCATGTTGTTTTAGTCTACAGTGTCAAATTGTTCACTTGATATTAGGGCTGCAGCCGTTGTAAATTAATTGCCAACTTTGCAATTTCATACAGAATTCAGAGCCTTAATTTTGAAAGATTATTTTTGCTAGATTTGACAGTTCATTGGCATTTGAAAAAAGAATCAGTGAGTGTAAATGTCCATAAAATAACCATTAGCATATGTTAGTAATTCTCAGAATTGAAACTGTTACAAGTTTGAAAACTACAGTGATGTTCATTTTTATTCATCACCATGAACTGTGTGTGTAGCAGGGACATCTGTGCGCTCTGAGTTTGTGTTCTCATCTACGGGTAATATGCAAATAAAAAAGAGAGCTACACTCTTTTATTGGTGCCGTCAGTAACATTATTACATTTTAGTCGGCTGTTAGAGCTTCCTCCTGTTGTCAGTGATTTAGTGGTTATTCCATCCTACTCTACTGAGTGCTGCATGTTATGAAAACTGTTAATAAAGTAAAAAATTATTCAAACTGATAGGAAAATAATGAACACTGTGACGTCTGTGGTGTATTAGGCCATGTTTCCACTGATTGGAAAGGTTTGGTTTGGTACAGTGTAGTACGTAATGTTTTAAGCGTTTCCATTGGGAATAGTACCACGATAACAAGCCCCAACCTTTTCATTCTTTGACAACCTTCTCTTTGGGTACCGGAGTAAAACGGTACGGTATGCTCTAGCTGAACAGTCAGCTGATTGGGTGACGGAAAAACATCACTTACCGCACCGCACCAAACCAAACCGCACCATAATGGAAATGCAGCATTTTAATTTGCCTGATTTCATTTTTCTTTATTTCTCTCTGTCAGATTACGTCTGAACCAGAACTCTACAAACCACTTCTGGAGGAAGTAACTCTTAACGCCTGAACTGCAGCGTCTCTGTAGCGTGTCAGTCATCAGTGCTTTACATTATCCAGCTTCTAAACCCTGTATATCATCTGTAATATGTTTGCACTCGTAGTTTTGATGCATGTGTTGCTTTGATTAGGATTTTGAATGAGTTTTCCTTCCATTTCATCACCATAAAGATTTCTATTTCATTTATATTTTACTTTTCTATTATCAGCTTCATTGATTCTTGTCCTTTCAAAAAATGTCACATTTTAAAGGAGGTTCATGTCCCATGTGTGTGTGTGTATGCTGTGTGTATTGATTGGATTGAGTCACTTTTGTTTAACCTGTGATGGGAAATAACTCCGTTGTAATGTGCTTGTAGATTAATTGTTTTTGTATTTTCTTTGCTTATTTAATTTCTATTCTATTGCACTAGAGTAAAATATATTTTTTTATTTGATTTAAAACTTGCACGACATGTAATAACAATATGGTGGATTGTTTATTTAAACCCCCATCACATTAAATTGAATCAGTAACATTTGGTTTTCTTGTATGAAACAGTAGATTGTGTTTAGTTACAACTGTCATCATTCCAGTGAGTCCTAAAAACAGACCAGGTGTAGTGGTTGAAATCATGCTAAACGTAAAGCTCTAGTTTGTAACTTTTAAATCAAAACAAATCTGGTACATTTAAACAGTTTAAAGTGCTGATGTGTTTTTTTGTTTCTGTGTCTGTGGCGAAATACCCTCGCTTACACACAGAGTGACACATTGTACGTCTCTGACCAGCTGCCTGATGATGTGCCTGCGTGCATTAATCACAGCTGCTGCTGTTCCCTTCACCACGCAGCTCTAATTAAATGTCCTGGATTTAGTCTTGCATCCGACAAACCAAAGTACTGCAGAAACAGAATCAGATGACAACCTTGCTTTTATGTATGTGTGTAAGAGAGAGAGAGAAAGAGAAAACGAGGTCATGGACTGCAGGGTCTCAGAGACTGCAGACTTTCAGTCAATACTAAGAAATCAACAGGGGGCATAGGAGGTTTTGCTCTGGAGCGTCGTATAACATTTTATATTCATGTACACGTTTACAATTTAGAGAATTCATTTTGGTGGATTGTTCTCTGATGTAACAATGCTTCTTGGCAATAAAACCTATGGTGGAAAGTCTGTTTATTTCCCTTTTAAATGGTTGCTACATTTGTAAGGAAAGTGCATTTGTGGGATGAGCAGCGGCGGCCTGTCATCATTGGGGGCAGTGATCTCAATGCAGAGATATCCAGATGAGATTCTGCAACCAGTAGCAATCCCATATCTCCACAGTCTGAGACTGAAGATGACAACGCTCGCCCCCACAGTGGGTTTATCAGAGACTATTGTTATAACAAAATTATTGCTTATGTACTCAGTCCTCATCTTAACTTTATGTACATGTGTCACAACCACAGCTCGCTGCAGCTCATTGCTTAACCCAGCCTTTTTCAAACTACAGGGCATGGAGACTCTCCGGGGGGGGGGCGCGAGTTCTGTTTTTTTTCCTAACTAAAGTTTAACAGGCGGAACTTTTGGTCTCGCTGTAAGCTGGACTCATTTAAGTGACGTACCACAACAAAACCTACACTGGTAACAAGGTTTGGATAATAGAGAAGTTTCTGAGGGGCAAAAAGAAAACTGTGCAACTAACAACGAGCCAACGTCAGCCGAACGGAACAATGATTCACGACGACCAAAACCCAAGACCAGAAAATGCCACCAAAGACCTCTCTGTGTGTTGTCTCATAACATTGACAGGGGACAGCATTTGTATTGTTAAAACAAAAAAATGAATTGAACAGCAAATGATTGATATTTGTAAAGTATTCTTTGTTATCCAAATGTATTTAAAAATGACACTATTATAGTAATAATTGCACATTTCATATTTTTATTTGAAAATTGCTTTCTCACAAAGCAATATTGAGGTTATTTGTGTCGCTAAAGCAAAAATGTCGCAACAGAGAAAGTTTGGGGACCACTGGCTGAACCACATTACAAGAACAGGTGTTTGCTTTTGCAGACAGAGGCTACATCCTGTTCCTCTCTGTACGATCGCTGTCTTGAATATATTCAATAACGACCCAACTCAGAACATCTGTTTGAACACTTTATTCTGACAACCTTGCTGAAATTTCCATCACACTACATCCACAACACAAGACACAAAACATCCTGATATTTCACAGATTTTCAAAGTAAAAGTGATTATTGTGATATGGACTGAAATCTTAATTATTAAATAAATCTAAAATAGAGTACGGTAATAACATTGACAACTCATTAAAACGTCAAACAAGCTTATATATATAGATACGTTCTTTAATGTTGACAACAAATGTGTTATTGTTGCTATATTAAAAAATATTTTTCTAGTAAATATATTTATTTATATATGATATTCTGTCATTGCTCTGTGTTTAAAGGGCGGTAACATGATATCCAGATGTGGCCAGATGTGAGCAACAGTATAATCATGTGTTTATTTGAAATAATGTGAAGCACCAGGACTCGTCATGACAAGTTCCTCCAACTTCAGCTGCTGATCGTCAATATTTTGTTCATGCTGATGGAATAAAACAAAGTTTATTAATATCTTGTGAACACCGACTTACAAGACATTGAAAACCTTGGTCTTTATCTTTTGGATCACGACATTTGTTCACTTTACTTTCTTTATACCTCCTCCTCTTTCTCCCTGGTCAAATCTTTGATTCCCATAATAGCAAACTGTACATTGATGAACAGCTGAAGGACAGTGAAGGCGATCAGTGTGATGTCCATACATCTTAACAGGCTCTGATGGGGGAGAACAGTGTGAAGACAGTGTGTGAGACATTCATCAAAACTGCTTTTCATACTTGGAATTGAGTAGAACATCTGCAGAAGTTAGTTATAAATCAATGATGAAGGAGGAAAACCAAGTACATACAGAATGGACTGTAAACTCTATATAAGGACCCACTTTTTAAAGATGGCAAATTATTCTGACTCAAATCACAACACACAGTGACGAGAGCAAATTCTGTGTTTGGGGACCACCAAACATGTCTCGTGACCCATCTGTGGGTCCCGACCCAGTGTTTGGGAACCACTGCCGTATATGAACTGTAGAAACTTGCTTACCTGAGCAATGAGCGCCAGCTTCCTGCAGATGTCGTCACCTTTATCATCACACATCCAGAGGAGAGAAGCATCTCGTACATCGACGACGTAAAGCGCGAAGCCAGTGATGGCAAAGACGGCTGCTGAGATGTTCATGAACACGCTGAAGCCCATCTGAGAGGAAACATTCAGTCAACTCAGATTCCAGACTCCAGGTGGCGCTCAAGCACTGGTGAGGGCTCCTTTTGAAAGACACAGCTACCCATTTATTTCTAATGTAATATTATATTTTCATGTGGCCCATATAGCATCAATATGTAATATTATAAGTTGTCATTTCTGTGAGACAGCAGTGGTGTTCTTACAGAATCATTTTGTAGAAACTTGTTGAGTCGATCTTTCCAACAATATGATTCAAAATGCAAGTGCTTAGCTGTTGTGACATTAGCCAAAAAAATACAGACACACGTTACAGATGCTTTAACACTGACACTCTTTTCCTTCTGCGCTGCCATGTTTGAATAAAGAAATAAAGATATTTCTGTGTAATATACACAAAATAAACAGATTTGGGCTCTTTTCTGAATGAACAAATACAATGTTTCTGTCAATATCCTTATTACAAGTGACATTATCCTAAACCCAGGACAAGGTAAACCTGGATTAAACTAAACCAACGGGACACGGTTGCTTCCATTATACCAGGCTCTTAAAAGGGAATTAAAGCTTCTTTCATTAATGATTTGATTTTTTTTTATCTAATTATTAAAATGAATGCAGTATTCGTCCATAATTCTAACACAAGTGAGATTACAGACCTCAAACTGGCGGGCCAATCTATTCCTGTGGCCCGCCACTTGATACCAACTTAAAGTGTCTGTTTCTGATGTTTATAAATATAGCATCATTTTCGTTCCATATCAAACCCTTTTCTTTTGAAATTCATGTTATGATGGTATGTCATCAACAGTTGACTGACTAGATGTTTGTCACCCCTGGTGTGGATTGATATTACAGTCAAGCACAGACATGTTAAACGTGTGTTTAAGTGTAAACTCATACATTCTGCTGGCTTCACGGATAAGACTAAAAAACTACATCAACTACACTTGGTAGCGATACTCCACTTCACCCTTAGATGTCACTATATCCTAAGAATCTAAATCTAAAAACGTTCCGTCATATGACAATAACAATATCAGAATTTCAAAAGAAAAGTGTAAATGTTGATATGGATCGATGTATACTATATATATTAAATAAAATATATTCATGATGCAAAATTAATCTATTTATATCAAAAACAAACAGAAATGACTCATTATAACTCAACTGTAAGTAGTGAGCCACATTAAATCATTTGGAGGGGCCACATCTGGCCCGTGGACCGCGATTTGACAGTGTCCATTGAGTTTGGAGGATTTGACTCACCAAGCATGAGGACGGGAACTGTCCTGCCAAAATGGACAGGATTCCAGTCACAATGAACTGATGAGACATGAACACAAACTATTTGTCAGTGATAATCAAGCACAGGCTGCAATACGTTGTCATCACTGACACACAACATTAATAATCGGAGTGTGATATTCTACCACAGCAGCCAGCCAGTAAGCAGCTCCTAAGCTTGTCACATCTCCAGGATGTGTGCTCGTACGTCCTGGACCGAGACCAATGTTGAACACACCAACCATGATCTGAACAGTCTGTAAAAAAGATTCACAGCATTTCAAACTCTCTGTCTCAGTCATTGTCTTCAGTACAGATACAGTGATTCAATGTCTTACTCCTAGCGTGGTCGTGACTATGGTCTGGATCTGCTCCTGGTACAGTGAGCAGCAGCAGCCTGGTCTGTGGCAGATATCCTTCAGGATTTGACACAAAGGTGGAAACATGCTGTGTCCGTGGCACAGTTCTGCCTGTAAGTTTGAATGAGAACAACACACGCACACATGCTGGTGACTTCAGATGACAATACATTGACCATTGACTTACATACTACTACTGACCTAACCCTAATACAAAGTCTGAACCCTTTCTCTGGTTCACGCACGCACACACACACACATCACTTCAAACAGAATAAGAGACCCTTACTTTCTCAGAGCTTTGATCAGAGATGGAAATGTGTCTCTTCCTGTCCAACTCGTTGAATTATGGAGGTGTTGACTGTGTGTGTGTGTGTGTGTGTGCATGCAGAGGAGACTGGGTCAGTGTATGAATGTCTCAAACTCTCAGCACCTGCCAAAGTAAACAGAACCAACAACCCTATCAAATCCAAACACACGTGCTCCAGCTTCTGTTTTGTTGTAAAGCAGCAAGATTACACTTTATTATTAAGTTTGTCTGTTCCAGAATATTAAGCTGCCAAAACAAAGGCATTGCTACTTTTAGTTTGGTTTATGCATACATGCAGGTTCCTGTAAATGTACAGCATTTTTACATTTAGCTTTATATTACAGTGCAGTGTACAGTGTTTGTAGTGCAGCCTGAATCTATAAAACAATATTTTCCATTTTTCACACATCCAAATAGCTTTCCCTGAATTCCCTGAAACCTCACTCTCAACAACCACTGAAATGAATGATCTCACTTTTCCTATATTTGACCATAAAAACGTATATAAAATTCAGTTCAAAACTCTAAACTGAATGTATGTAACAAATTTAAAAGTTACAGTGTTGTTTCAAAATGTAGAAGCAGAGATCAGAGGAGCACAAGTGTCGTTCTCTCTCACGTCCCTTTATTTACGCTATGCTGAAAAATTAACATGGAGTTTTTGATCAATAACACCAACACAATCCTGCCTACTGTGCCTTTTATTCACACCTGCTGTGTATCTGTTTGTTGGCAGTTAAACTCATACATTAAGGATGAATTTTGATTAAGTTATAATGTATATACAGTCCATTCACACTGTGGAAAATGGAATGCTCTTTATGGAGGTTTGCTTTTATGGGTGCTCGTTCTACTTACGATCATTTATTGTTTTGTGGAAAATAATATATAACAAATAAGTTATTTAACTGGTGCTTTTATTTTGAAGAAATCAAACAGGTGACAGGAAGTAGTCGTTCTGTTGCTGCATATCAACAGCAAACTAGATCACTACAGTTACAGGAGTCTGGGAGTTGGTGAGCTGTGTATATTCAACATCATGAGTTGTATAGTTTTAATTTATTTGAGTTATTGCTTATTTTTTTCAATTTCTTTTTGTGTTGTTTGAGATGTAATTGTTTTTGTTCTATCCATCTTTACAATCCTCTGTCCCAGACTCGGTGTTACAGGTGTGACGAAAATGTCAATCACCGTCATCAAAGACAAGCGAGTGCCTGTGGTCACTGTGGCGTCTGCGGCGTCTGCCAGACACAGCAGGATTTCACCTCTGTGTCTAATCCTGAGGATTCTGTGCAGTAACTGCTGCTCCTGCAACGGGCAGATGCAACCTGACGTCAGTGCAGCTCTGGGGGTGAGAGAAAATTATTTATTATTAATAATTCTGTGGCTTATATGTGCATTTGTAAACCGTTCACTCCCCTGCACCAAAGTCCATAGATTGAGAGTCTTGTTGAGATTTACCTCAGTGTCACAAACTTACCACAAGGTTTATCTGGTCATTTTCCTCTTTGGACTTTGGTGTTGGAGAGCGAGCAGTTTACAAACTTCAGTTTCCAGCCAGAAAAAGGTGAGATAGTGAAGCGGTCAACACATTTTTAAGATAGGTGACTTTAAGAGGCTTGCGTTTGCTGTTCAGTACTTCATACACATGCAGTACACTTGAAAAAGCAACAACCCTGAACAATACCTTTAAGATTTTGTTGTTGTTGTTGTTGTTGTTGTGGAGTTTATGACGGTTACGGTTTCACATCTCTTTCAGACGATTCAGATCATGGTGGGCTTGTTCAATATCGGACTCGGGATGGGGAGAACCAGCACACGTCCTGGGGATTTGGCTGGTTTGAGAGCTGCATACTGGCTTGGTGCTGTGGTAAATCCATGAAAATTCATTCATTCATTCATTCATTCATTCATTCAAACAAACAGCAGTCAATCAATCTAGCACCTTTCACACAGGTTAAAATGGGCCGTACAAATGACAAAATTATTTTGACGTGAACAATGACATGTTATTGTTGTTATTATTATTATTATAATAATTATCATTATTATTATTATAAGCATATGTATTTATTTGTTATAATAGATGAAATTAAAATAAAATGAATTCAAAACAGATAAAAACAACTTATAGTATTGTCAGATGGGTAATATAGCAGCACAGTGGAGTTGTGCTTGTGTCAGACAATACAGTGTGATTGCATTCATTATATAGTGTAGTAATTTAGTTAGAATTGAATAAAATCTGCATTTTCCTTAATTTTGTTTGTATTTCTGTGCTGCCCAATTTAAACCAAAACAAAACAAATTACTGCTTTTTCATAAAGAGATAAAATCAATATTGAGCAGAATTAATTCAGTCCATTGGTCTGGCCCTCAACAATATTTTGGGGAAATCTCAAAACACCACACTTAGGTTTTTCATCTGCTCACCATCAGAATCGATTCATACACAGACAAAGAAATCCTGCATAGAACAGGTGTTTACCTTTAGATCTATCATTTATCTATATTTTTTAACATTAATCTAAATCAACTGTACAGTATTTCTCTTTTTAACTTAAATCAATGAACGTAAACCATTCACATGTATCATATATGGCTAAAAAATGATTTTTTAACAGCCCACACAAAATGGTGTGTATATGAAATATTTTTAAATGTTCTTAACTTCACCACCGCATAGTGCACACAAATCATACATACACACACACATATATATATATATATATATACACATATACATATATATATATATATATATGAATAGCAATAGGTTAATTGCTAACACATAGCACTAGTTCGATTAGCAGAGATAATTATTCACACAGAAATACAAAATTAACCACATTCTCAAATTCAACACACTCATATATGCCTCTGGTTGGTTTTAAACATTTTCTCACAAACGATTGATATATTAATGAAATAAGTGACTAATTAGCCGAGGTCGCAGCATGCGTTAGCATGCTATGCTAAGCGCTAATGACTACTACTCACCGGAGATTTCCCTCGATAAAATGACGATGTCCGGCAGCCATAAACACCTTCTACTAGGTGCGGATACCTTTCAGAACTAATAACTCGAAACAAATTAATGTTTTATCCAGTCTTTATCTAATTATCAGCATTAACTTGCTGTTATCATTAATGTCGGTGCAGGAAAAAAAACTGACAAGCCCGCGAAAAAAAACAAAGGAAGTGCGACCGTGACTAGCGCTTGTCTGTAACTAATGCGCACCCTGCTGGTAAAAATAAGGAACTACATCAACATACAACTTATTCAACTGTATAGCTCAACTAAAAATGTGGGAATACGCTGTTTAACTAAAGGGTGTTACAGCCGTAATACTTGTCTCTGTTTCTGTGATTGTACACAGCGCCACATACAGGCCTGGCATAGTACTCGACAGTTTTGGGGCGGTTTGGTGTTTGATAGGACTCATCGTTAAAAGAGTATGAATAGTAAATAAAATTGTATTTTTCTGAATCTGACTATCTGATGGCTTCCTGGGATATTTGTTGTTTCTTGTACAAATGATGCAAAAAGTCATCACTGTGTGATAAAGTGTCTGCTGTCCTCTCTTCAGTACGCTGCAGCAGGAAGTGTGTCACTGTTTTCCAGCCGCCGTCCTTCTCTTTACCTGGTGAGTAAAGTGTGAGACACAAACTGAAGTGAAATGACTGAAACTTTTTGGTTTAATATGAAATAGAGAACTCTTCATGATGACACTCCTCTGTGTCTCAGGCTGGTGCTGCTGTGTTGGTGAACATAGTTGGAATCATCTTCTCCATCGTCGGCGTCGTGCTGTACGCCCTCGACCTGGGAGACGCCTCTGTCGTGTGGATGTGCAGCAGGAATCACCAGCAAAGTGCTGATCATTTCGCTGACAGCTGCACATCCGTAGCTTACTTTGTTCAGGTTAGTGTTTCTTTAAAGCACTGGTTCTCAAAGCGTGGTGTGTGGACACTTGGGGGTTCACTAGTGCTGGGTCAATTGAAATAATTAAGAATGTATGTTAAAATGATGCCTTAAGGGAGAAAAATCATGAGAGTCCCTTTAACGTGATAACAAACAACTCTTCTGACTTTGTCACCACCAAATTTGACCGATTTAAAAAGTAAGATATGATATTCACCTGCTTTAGTCGCACCTGAAATGTCTCGATGTGAGTCAGTGTCTGCTAATGCACTGCCACACACATATTCTGGCCTATTTGCTTTAGTGGGGACCACAGCAGCTGAGCGTCTCAGTGTTTGAACACAAACGCTCTGGTATGAAACGATAGCCTGTAGACAAACACAGAGCTGTTTGAGCTACAGTCCTGCTCTGTGGCACTGCAGCATCACATCTGCTCTTCTTCCTGTTCTTCTCTACTTGATTTCCTCATCTTTAGGGATTTTAAATAAAGTGTAAGAGCTTTTCTGAGTTCGAGTTTAGACACATTTTCAGGACAAAGACAGCTCAGCTTGCTAGAAAACCAAAGGCAATAATGTGGGAGCAGGGACTCGTGAGTGAACGAGTAAAACCACTGAACCACTGTTTATATTGTTACTTTGTCACTATATGGACAAAAGTATGTGGCCACATGTTGAGTATTGAACAATCAGGCTTTGGACTCGGCTCCTTATCTCCATTGAAGGACAATGTCAACACTTCAGCATACCCACACGTTCTGGACAATGCTATGCAGCTTACTGTGTGGCAACAGTTTGACGAAGGTCCACACTGTGCTTTTCTAACATACTGTATGTAATGTGTGAAGGAAGGAAGAATATCTGCCTTTGCTTTACAAGCAGCTGTTCTAGCACAACAATAATAAGCAGTTGATCTTTTTTTGTTGTGTGATTTTTCAGCTTCTTAAATGTGAATATTGTCTGGCTTCTTTGCTCCATAACAAAGAAAGCATTAAAACTGAATGTGAATGTTGGTGATGACATGTGAGAACATCATTATTTCCAGATTTGTGAAACATTGTCAACACAAGTTTCATCATTTTGTCACGTTTCATCGTCCACACAACTGCAGGTCATCTGATTATCAGTCTTTCATTCAGTGTTCTCACGACTTTGCTCTGGACTGTTGTGTTTGTACAGTATCAGCAGAGTCTTGTTACATCTGTATCTTCTACATCTGTGTGTCTGAACCTTTACAAAAACAACGTTAAAAACATCCTGTAATGTTAAGTGTGGTGTATATGAAGTGTTCCTCAGAGACTCGACAGTGTCATTTCCTGAATCCCTGACGTATTGTTGTGTGTTTGTCAGAGTTTGTTGACAGGGACGGACGTTACTTTGATAGTCCTGGCTGTTCTTCAGCTGTGTGTCTGCATCAGCCTCACTGTTCTGCGCGCCAAGGCTTTGGTCAGTGAGGAGGAGGAGGAGGAGGAGGAACAGGTATGAGAGGATGCTTTACATGGTTGTAGCTACATTTGTTGTAAGTGTGGTTGTATGACTGCCCAGTGTGCACCAGTTTGAGTCATCGAGGCTCAGACAACCTTTTGTAAGTCTATGACATCTAGAGAATATTTGCCAGATTTTTGGAAGCTGAAGTTTGTGTCACTGTGTAAACATCACGCTCCCCTCACCAAAGTCCACAGGAAAAATCAACTATTTTACATGACAGCATGCAGGAGGTGGAGGATCACGAGGTAGAACATGGATGTTTTCAGAGTTTTCTGCTTCTCTCGAGGTGTACACTGACTATTACTCCGTGCCTCATTAAACCACACTTCAGTCATTTTAAATACAACATGAGCACCATATAAAACATACACATCTGTTTAGCAGACAGTGAAATTGTTGTTTATAATGAAGTTGATTTTGTTGTGTGTGCACAGGGTGGCAGAGGCGTTGACATTTACCAGCCAGTGTTGAAGGACGTTGTCATGACCACAGCTGGTGTTTAAAATCAACTCCTCACCCAAGCATAAGGATACACCACTGTTTTTGACCACCATGTCACATCCAATCACTTTTTCTCCAAACAACTTTGACATGGTCTCAAACTAAATGATCATGCGTTCCTGCACGTTCTTTTATTTACAGATTCAAACAAACACTTTTATTTTGAAATTCTGTGAAATATCATCACAAATAGTCATGATGTCGTTTCTAGCTGTTATCAAAAGTGAACCTCACAAAGACACCATTTCATATTAATGTTCTTTTAAGTGCTAAAAACGAAGGCAACTGAACTATATTAACAGACGTTTGCTTGGTTTTCTTGTTAGAATGTAAATGATGTTTTAAAATAAACTGGCTTGAATAAAAATAGACCCAGTATTTTAGAGTTTTTAAAGGGGTAATTGTCTGGTTGTAGTCAGTGCTGATTGTGGGCTGTGTGCCCCCTGACCTGCTCCCTGCTCTGAGAGCCAGGTTGACACACAGAAGTCCACTGTTACTGTAATCATGGCTGCCATACACAATAAAAAGCCTTTTTTCATTTAGAATCAGTGTCCACATCTGACGTTGGTACGTGGTGCACAGGAGTCGTACACAGCACTGACTGTGTGTGTGGATAAAAACGTTCACACAGGCTCATCCAGGGTCACAGTAACCACAGACGTCCAACATGTTACACACTCCACAACAAAAAAAAGTTCAATGTGAGAACATGGACAAATACTGTATGTCACATATTCTTATTGTGCTTATTGTGCTGTGTGTGTGCAGCTGTGACGACTGTGTGACATGGAGCAATGTTTTTCAAAAATTCCAAAAATAAACATTTGAACATGGGAAAATCTGCTAATCTGCATTTCTGTGTGTGTGCGCATGTGTGTGGCTGGCTGCTTGTTTTTTTTTTAATTTTAAATTACAAACTAATGGGTAATTTATTTTGAAGTTTTGTTTATTCCTATTTATTTATGTTGTTATTTTTAAGTGTAATATGAGTGTATTAAGTAGTAAGGTAACGAGTAAGGTTTGAGAAAAACTGATTTGATAGTCACTGCATCAATTCAACGACATTTACAATCCGTATTTTCCTTATATACTGTTGACAGTTGTTTTAAGTAAGAGACTTAATATAAAACACTTTATATACTTGATATAAAACAGATTCAACAAACATTTCATCACCAAATATTAAGTGGAAAGTAAAATCAGTGCCAGAAAGGAAACAGGACAACAATGTTAGGAAGGCGAAAAAACACTGCTTGAACCCAAGTGCACGAGGCACGAGGCACGAGGCACCATGAAGATTCAAGAGTATTTATTGTCCTCTTGAGAAAACAGACAAAATCAAAATCACCTCTTCCTTGAAGTAGAAGAAACGAAATAAAACGTGGCACTAGAGCGAACTAAGCAAAATGCAAAACAGACTTGGACACTGACATTTTCTCTGGAAGCATAAACGACGCACTGGCACATGACAAAGGGACTGGGGACACTATGTAGGGAAGAGGGAATCAAGGGCAGGTGTGAGTGATTACTTAAGGATCACCAGGTGAAGTGCATGAGGGAATCAGGGGAGATGTGTCAAAACAACTGAAGAAACCACGCGACAGGAAGACACATGAACGTTTACCAAAATAAAAGGGGAAGTGAAACTCAAACCCACACCAAAAGTGACATGAACTTAACGTAACTTTAAACATAAACTAACACAAGAACTGACTGATCATGTATTTGATATGTATATATATATATATATATATACATGTATTTGCATGTAATATGTAATAATTATTATGAAGGTTGATCCAATATTTTATTATCCTAATAAAATAATGCTGGGTCAACCTTCATGCCTCTCTATGCTTCTGTCAAGCTCATTTTCTGTGTCATAACAAATTAGAAGTGACTTTTCTTTACTCTATATTCCCAGGCTGTGATGACACTATTCGCCACTAGGTGGTGCTCATTCTGTTCAATTTAAAAACAAACCCTTTACAGACGATTCAACAAACAACACAAACATTCACCATCACAGTCTTAACCTTTTCCAATGTGAACAATGAGTCTGCAAATATTCATGCTTTAGGTTTGAGTTATTCAAATACACACACATATATATACATACATATATACATATACATATATGTATATATATATATATATACACAATTCCCTTCCTCTCAGCCATGCCCCAAAAAACATTTGAAGTCAGCATTTTCTTCAGTGATCCTGACTTATTTGGCTTTAACAGTGCTAATCTGATCATACTGTGTATTTTACAAGAGAAGAAAGAAGCACTTTACATTTATATGTATTTCTAGATATTAAGTTGTGTGACACAGACACCAGCGCTGTCAGATCATGTGACGAGTCTGTGACAGCGTCACCTCCACTCTGCTGCTGATCTCTATGTCATACATGAACTATCCCTTTAAACGTGTTGGTCTGTTTGTTTGTGAGATTTTATTTTACTTCATTGTGTAATTCAACTTCCACATGTTGCCCTCCAATCAATTACCTGCGGCCCGCCCACCACTGTGCGAGGTGATGGAATAGAGACAGAATATAAGACATTGCAATATTTTTATATAATAGTAATAAGAGGTTGTAATCATTGCTTTATTAAATGTATTACACTCAACATGAAAGCACATATATTTAAGCTGTTTTAATCACAATTATCCTCGTCATTATTTTCAATGTAATTTTTTATGCATCATAAATATGTTTTTATTGTGAATCATTTTATATCAAAACAAGCACTTTTACTTTGCAATTCTGTCTAATATCATAATGAATATCTTATATTGACCACCGGCTACTAAATAATAGTTGTTTTTTTCCCTTTTTTTCCTCTATGTCGGCCCCTGCTTGTCCAGACTAGATGCTCATTGGCCCTCAGGTCATTTGACTTTGACACCCCTGCGATAGACGGTGGGCAGTCGTGTCAGAGTTGTACCACACCCCGACATGCTTAAGGGGGAGCCATGGACCCGTTCTTTTATTCTTTCACATCCAACAGAACTTCCTCACACAGCAAGTTTCACCTGTGTTTTACTCCTGGAATCTGAACATTAAAATGGCACCTGTTCTTTTTTGTTGTTGTTGCAGCCAACAATGATCATTGAAATTACAGCAGGTGCCTCAAACACACTTGTTGGCTCATGTTGAATTCTTGTTGCACAACTCAGAGACACACACACACACACACACACACACACACAGTGTGGCTTAAGGCACAGCCACAGGTATGTCTGAGTGTTAATGGAGCATCATTCATGAAGCGTGACGTGTGTGATCTGCATTTAAAGGAGCAGCTACCACAGACATGTTTATCACATGATGGAGGATATTTCTATTACTACATTTACCCATGAAATGTATATTAATCTCACACAACTGCATGCCTTTATGGAGAGTGTTATTGAGCAGGAAGTATTAGCTCCATCTTTTTTATCCACAGTTTTCCCACAATTGACTTAAGAACATGGGAAAACAGTTGAGAGCTGTTTGGAATACAGAATAAATAGAGATGAAGACTCAGTTTGTTTTTCTGTAGAAATAAACAATTATTGGAGGGATTACTCGTGGGTTGTCTCAGAGGTTTAAGAGGGTTATAAGCAGCACCACAGCAGAGAAGGTTCTCTGACACAGCAGGGCCACCTCCGCTTGTCAGGTCTTGCCCAGACCCTGGTATGTGAGGAGGGAGCACAAAGAATAACACGAACTGTGGTGAAGAACGGGACCAAGAGGTGCTGTGTGTGTGTGTGTGCATGTGTGTGTGTGTGTGTGTGTGTGTGTGTGTGTGTATGTGTGTGTGTGTGCAGGAAATACAAGTCAACCACTTCCTGGTTTTAGATTCTTCACAGTTTCGGGCCCCCAGGGCCAAAGAGTTGTTAGTGGCCCTACTTCAAACTGGTCTGTCTAACCCCGCCAAAATAAAACGACATGCCAAAGCTTTTGAGCAGGAAAAGTGAAAAGAAAATTGCATTCAAGTTCAGTGAAAGTAACATTTTCAGTGACATGAAGACAACTTGTTTATTTAGGTTAGAATGAACCTTTTATTTAGGTCAGCGGCGTCAAACTCCTGTGACCTGAGTTCCACTGAGTGTCAAGTCTGGTCCAGAGAAAAGGAAAAAAGAAACAACTGCTCAGTAGTGTCATGGCCAAGAAAGCTGCTTGTGTTTAGTTGTTGTCTTGAGTCAATATTGTTTTATTTTGAAATTCCCCTCTTCCTTCCCCTGGTGTTTTGCTGCCAGTCGGCTTGTCTTTCCCGCCCTGATTGTTTCCACCTGTGTGTGAACCAGAGTAAACTCTCTGTCAGGTTTTTATACCTTTGTTTGCTTCTTTGTTTTTTCTCGTAGTGATTTTGTTTGTTAGCTTTAGCTGTTTTTTGTTAATAGTTTTTCTCTCTCAGGAGTGTTTTTTTGTTGCACTTTGAAAATAAAAGTTTCACTTTGTCTCCTGAGTCGTGCAATTGGGTCCAAGTCCTTGTCCCTGTGTGACAAGCAGTGGGTGTTGTATCACAATAAAGATATTCATGATGATATTTCACAGAATTTCAAAATGAACGTGTTAATATGGAATTCTCTAAACTTCACAATAAAAACATATATATTGCACAATAAGTCAATTAATATCAACAATCACAACGACAAGTGTAATGTGAACACCAACCAGCATATGTGTAATTTAATGTTGAATGTAGTACATTTAATTAGGTGATAATTACAACCAAACGTGTTATTATTGCTCACACATGTATATTTAGAATAATATTCTGTCACTTCACTGGCAGCTGTTCCTCAGCCACAGGTGCTGTGTCTAAAAGAAGAGGAAGTCGTGGGCCATGTTTTCATTATAACATCATATTAAGTGGTGGGCCACATGTGGCCTGTGGGCCGCTAATTTGACACCTCTGATTTAAGTGTTACCAACTGAAGTAATATTCTTTAAGTTGTCAACCATTTTCTCTATTCATTTTTCCAAAAACCTTTTCCCCCACTGAAATGAACAGCCCATACTATTGTATTAACAGGTTGGACAGAACTTAGTCCACAAAAAACTGTTTTTAGCTTTCAATTTAAAAGGATGTTCACAGAATTGCGTGGATTACAGCTGAATATTCATGAACTTGAGAAAATGGTGTTTCTCCATCTTACAGTTCGAGCACAACTCGACTCGACTCTTCTCAGTTTGGGTATAAGGCATTTAAGTCGTTTTCCATGACGTCATAGTACCTCCTCAACATGGGCGGGGTCTCACAGCACGGCCATGACATTCCTCTCATCAGCCACCAAACACAGGAGTGTCTGCACCTTGATGGACTGATTCTGTGGACAGCAGCCACGTAATTGCAGGTTTGATTCCTGTGTCCGACGTCGTGCTCATGACTCTTCCAGTGACGACACACTCTGACCAATCAGTGGCCGGCAGTCTGTCGACGCCACATCTTAGTATCAGCTTATTTAAATAATAATACAAATTAAAAAAAAAAAAATAAGCAATAAAATAAATAAATAAATGAATAATTAAATAAATGAATAAATAAGCAATATAATAAATGAATAATTTCTGTAGGGTCAGATAATAACTCTAAATCTTTTACAAAGCTGCATCAGCCAAACTACAACAAATAAAGCTAAACTGAGCTGCATTCAGAGCCCACAGATGAACCTTAGCTCCTCCTACACGTCATGTGACACGCACCGTCCATCATCACATTTTGAACCAAAATGGCTGCCATCTCCTCTGTGAGTGAATTGATTCAGCTTTGGGTCACGGCGAGGGAACGGCTGAATGTACAATGTATTCCTGCAAGGCGGGGCAAATCTGTTGGTTACCACGTGATGTTTTTCTGCGTTCCTGAGGTCACCTGATCGAGCGAGCTCAATGCACGACTGTCATATTCACGGAGGAGTAATTAGAAGCAGCAGTTTTGCTTTAAACCACCTGGGCGTGAACAGAACAGAGAGTCAGAGGACATGAGCGTCCAGTGTTTTTATTATTATCATTTTTAATGCTGTCACTCTTGTGCAGAAAACTAGGAGATCTTTCTCAACCTGTCCAGGGTGTACCCCACCTTTCGCCCTATGTCAGCCGGGATTGGCACCAGTGCTCCCTGCAACCCTCATGTGGAGGATAAAGCGGTAGAAGATGGATGGATGCTCTCTTTCCAAAAATCACTGGTTCATAAATATTTAAAGTACTGCAGATTTTAAGGCTGTGTTCCATTTGTAGTCAGAACAAGGAATTTCCCAGCCCACTGAACCTGGTTTTCTAAAACTCAGATTCCAAGACTGGCACTTTTCTATTATACAGCTCAAATCTACTCGTCTACTGTTTGTTTTTTTGCGTCTGCATCAGTGATAGTATCTGGTACCTGCTCTGTCGAGGTTCCAGGCGAGCTGAGCTGCTACTGAAATGTGACGTAGACAGACTGCCGGCCACTGATTGGTTTGTTCAAACCGAACAATGCCGAACTGTAGATCATTAAAATACTAAAAATCCTGAAATCGCGTTATTCTCCAACGACAAACAACAACAAACAGGGTTTGATTCCTGGGTCCACTAGTCCTTAAGCAGATGTGTCCATGATTGAGACACTCATGTCATGTTTCCACCGCCTCGCCTCGGCACGGCACGGCACGGCCGAACTGTAGAAGACGTAACAATCCCAAAAATGTGGGTTAATCTCCAACAACTACCAGGGAAATGTCTAAAATCTCAATATTGCGACCGACGTCACAAACCCTGGCGCTGTGTTTCAGTCCAGTGACTGTGTCAGAGTCTGAACTTGTGATTCTAATGATTCAGTTACA
The DNA here is from genome assembly GCF_958295425.1 of Solea solea. Taxonomy (NCBI): domain Eukaryota; kingdom Metazoa; phylum Chordata; class Actinopteri; order Pleuronectiformes; family Soleidae; genus Solea; species Solea solea. The sequence continues at coordinate 27,425,628 of NC_081146.1, read as the reverse complement.
CTGAAAACAACTGCTTTACAAGTCACTCGTCACTCGTTTGTGTGTGTGTGTAAAATGAAGTCATGACAGTTTCATGCAGCCATGCTGTGATGACTCCGCCCACATTGAGTAAGCACTATTTTGCACAGCTGTGCCGTGCTGTGCCGTGCCGTGCCGTGCCGTATACATATCAAATTATCAACCCAGTTATAATTTGAGTTGCTATTTGACTAATTATTTGATTTATTGTCATTTGATATATTGTTACTTGACACATTATTATTATTATCTGTTACTTACTACACCTTGTCACTTGATAAACTGTTCTTTGAGAAATGATTTGACTTATTATTTTAAGCTTGTTTACTACATTGTTGTTTGAGTCATCCTTGCATTAATCATAATCTGATACATTATTTGATACCTTGTCATTTGATACTATTTACTAAGCATTAGATTTAGCTTTATTACTTATTACTATGAAGTGAATTTGACCTCTGCATTTAACCCATCCTTGCTCAGAGGCACCCAAGCCCTTGACCTTTCCCAGGATTTGAACTGGTGACCCTCCTGTTACAAGCTCATTTTCCTACCGATGTCCAAAATTATTTCACAGCTTGTTTTTGCTGCCTCCAAATCAGCAAAATGAAAATATTGCAGATTCTTTAAAGCATTCAAAGTTCCAGTAATGGAACCTTTGTCAGTGTTGATGGATTTCAGGTCCATGTTCTGTCCTCTTAAAGCTGCTGATGAAGTCGGGGCCTCTCAGCTGAGTTAGAACAAGACTTGCCAGTGGAAACTTGGACGTGGGTCTGTCTCAGCCGTGTTCCATTGGCAAACAGGTATCATCAAAGTGTCTCTCCGCTCTAATCCTCTCACTCGTGCTGCATTTGCTGCGTTTAGAGAATTTTAGGCGAGGATTTTTTCTCAGACTTTTCCCTCTTTGTCTGAGACTGTTGAGACTTGCTTGTGATGAAGAGCTGTGTAAATAATAGAGTTGACCTTGACCATGAAGTAACCATGGATACAGACAGAGCTGAGGTACTAGATAAGAGTGGCTTATTTCAATATTTCAAGAAAGACTGGAAATATGGAGTTACTACAGTATATTGTATATTTTTATTAGATTTAACTCAGGAGACTGAGGGATGCATACACAACCCCTGAAAATGATATTTCAGTTTTTTCCCCTAAAAAAATTGAAGTTGACTTTAAAATCATATATTATGTTGTAAATTTCCACCCTGGACTAAATGTTGTCCCCATTGTTTCTGTTGATGATACAAAAACAGTTGACCCAGTTGTTTTTCTTTGCACTTGTTCTGTTCTGTCAGGGTTCTTTCTTGACCCGTGAGAAATGCACTGCGATGAGTCGTTATGTGCCAAAGATAGAAAAGCCTCGACCACATAATTATAGACCACTGTGGGTGTTTCCAAAGTAACCGTAACATCCGGATTCTCTTGTTTTCTAAGCTGTACGTCAAAATTCTCACTTTTATCATTCAGGCTGTTTTTCTTTCCAAATTCTTTTTACACATGACCCTAATCCTCTATTCTTGATGTGTTAAATATAGATCATTAAACTGTCCTGTACTTCACACTTTTATCTCACTATTATATAACAGAATATTCTGGCATATTGTTCCAGATGACCTTTAATAGGAAAAGGTGTAACTTTGATTTACTGTTTGTACAGTTTAAAGTTCTTTTAAGATGTTTTTGTTCAACAAATTTCATACAATTTCATTATTTTTTTATAATTAATAAGACAAATATCATGAAAAAAGTTGCACAAACATCAAGTTCAAGTTATTTGAACACAATTTCATCCTCGTAATTACATTTTCTGTGACGATCTTGTGACAATTGATATTGATGAGTCTGGAAAAACGTCATGGACCCTGTGGCAGTGTGCCATGTGACAAATGACACAGAATTTACATCATTTACCAAAAAAGTAAAACCAGCAACACTTTCAACGTTCACTCTTTTTAACAAGAATCATACACAACTATAAACAAACGCGGTTTATTTGGACGACTTATTACATCAACTGTTGTAGAAATCTGACATTCCAGGTTTGAACAGTAAGAAGCACAGAAAGTACACAATAAGTACTTGTTGGTTTGCTAAGATAATAAAATGTTCAAAGAAATCAATTAAACGAATAAGACGATATAAAGAATATACAAACAAAGAAGGAAGTCAGATTACAGTGGTGTAAAAGAACAATAATAACAAGGTGTCTACATGACATGTGTCAGTGTTCATTGGCAGATTAGTCACAAAAAAAGAAATCACCCAAAATCTCAATTTTTAGATTTATGTCCATATAAAGACAAAGGCACTATAAAATATTGGGTGAATAAAGTTGAAGCTTCACAGGTTAAGACGTCCCTTCACCTCTGGTTTCAATGATACACTTTCATTGTGTGTGCTTTGTTGGTGTTGTACAGCAGCCAGTGACAGAGTGTGGTTGTATTCCATACTGTCTGTGTTGTCTGTGCTGTCTGTGTTGTCTGCGCTGCACCACAAACAGCCTGAGACTAAACGAAAACAACTGAAGTAACTTACTGGTGGAGATAATATACATTCTTAGAATAAAAGAGAATAATACAGGGAGACGTAACTAAGGCACATAGTGTGTAATATTTGATGCTAAGGCAGAGCGGAGAGGCGGGAATAGATTCTGAGATTATCTGTGCAAACATACAAACATAGACTGATCTTTTTTGAGTGTCTAAAAAAACATCAAGCAGAGTGAACACAGACATAGAGGTTGTTGTGCTTCTCCCAGTAGTGCAGCTCATCACTGAAGGTGCAGGAGCAGCACGGGTCTACGCTGGTTTTGACCACGTGGACCATGCAGCCGCCGGGCAACTTCTGAAACAGATCCTCTGCCACACCCACCACCGTGAGCTTCTTCTGACTCTGGATCAGCTGCTGGACGCGAGTCTTGTCCACAGGCTCCGGCGAGGAGCTGTAGGACACCCACACATTCAGTTTCTCATCAGATGTGGGGACCTGGAAGCGACTCTTCCCCGTTGGGCAATGGAAATCCTTCTTTTTAGCAAACAAGCCTGAAGGAGACCTGAACACACGCACGGACCAGCCCACCCAGTCGTACTTCTTGTTGAGCTTCTCTTTGATAGCGTCGGCTAGCTGCTGGCTGGTTACACCTGGCTGGTCTCTGACCAGGCGTCGGGAATCTTGCTCTGCTTGTTTAGGGAAGCTGACAATGCAGTCTTCAATCACAGCACTTATTTTAGACTGGACAGTGTTCATCTTCTCACCCCAGTCTTTGAGAAGAGCCTCCTCCTCATCATATCCCTTCAGAGCAGCATGGCCCAGCAGGGCAATGAGTCCAATGCAGAACAGCTTCTTAAGTCGGGCACAGAAGTCCTCCACCGGCCTGCGACTTTTCTCCTCATAGTTCAGCGTGATCTCCAGCACAGATTCCCCGGAGAAGCCGTTTCCGACCACAACATTATACAGCGTGTTGAGGTTTTTGTCACCACCTGTTTTGGCAAAATGAGTAAGGAAATCCTTCTTCTTGACTTCTCTAAACTTGGGCCTGGCGTTAAGGATGGCCATGTACTTCCTGAACTGGTTGGTGATGTTCTCCTCCACTGGGAAATAAGAAGTATCCATTCCACTCTTCTTAATCTCCTCATTGATCTTCTGGATTTCCTCGGACACCAGCTCCAGACGCTCACGCACTTTCTGAAACTGCTCCTTCATGAACGCGGCTTCTTTGCTCTCCACGTTGTCCAGCGCCAGTTTAACAATAGGCGCAGCTATGGCGAAAATGGGGAAGAGGTCTCCGGCTATACTGGCCACCACCTCGGCTCCCTGTTCAAACACCTCCATCACCGTCTCCACCATGGCCTTCTTCTCTGCTACGAGCTGCTGCAGCTGGTTTGCCATCTCTGCTGGTGTTGCTCTGGTTCTGACAAAGAGATTCATAAATACTTACGTTAAGATAATGACAGTATTCTGCTGTGAACTTTGACTGCTGTCCCAAGCGATGTGACTAAGCCAGATCAGAACCTGAACCCTGGACCTAACTATGCACTGTAAAATATGATCTTTATCACCTCTTATCACGAGAATTTTTTGACAGTTATCCATGTGTTAAACCTTCATGTAAGACACAGAGGACTGAGAACCAGAGACAACAAACTCAAGGCAGCTGGTAAACGTCTGAGGTCTTGTTTGTATAAGAGACGAGCAAAAGAAAACTGATCACTGCAAGAAAAGTGAAAGTAAAGTTGGTCAAATGAAGTGAATGTTTAGTGTCTGTTGTAGGTTTACTCACGTGTTGCTGGACTGTGGCCTGCGCTCCTGCTCCTGCTCCTGCTCCTGCTCCTCTTACCGCTCAGCAACGACTGATAAGGAAAGACAAGAAACACAGGAGTGAGTTTCAGCCACACCCAGTGAGCACGCAGCCAACAATGCAGAGGGAAGGTAGTAAAGTTTCAACTGTTAAATAGAAAAAGGACATTTTATCATTTATTAAGAGGCTCACGCTTTGAAGTTTACATTTTACTGTGATTTACACAGTAAAACAAAATGGCTTCCAACTGTTTACTGACAACATGGCTGCGTTGGGTTTCACATGATACTTAGATTTGGTTTATTATTCCTAACCTATCATTATTTTTATTATGTTAAAACATTATTTTATGTTTGTACTTTAATAATATAATTTATAATATAGAAATAATGTTACATTGTTGTATACTTACTGTATTTCTAGTATATATCTAACTTCACACAGCATCACTGTACAAAAACAAAAAAGCATTACTGTATATGGACTATATGACTACACGTCTATGGCACTAAGTTTACCATCACAGCTACTACTGAAATACTTTATAATAACAACTTCATAAATATAAGGAAATGACATTTAACAAAAGTTATACTGTGAGAAAAGAGTGATCCTCTTAACCAGACCGCTTATAGAAATGAAATACAAAACTAAATGGAATATCTGCCTAGCAGCACCTTCAAAGCTTATACATGAAACAAAAGATGACATAAACATGTGTAATCTATTTCATAAGAAAAACTAGTGGAGTAAAAAAAAGATGCCACAATAATACACTTTAATGCCAAGTGTTATGGCGAGAGGTTTACACAGGAAAGATTTAAAAAGCCAAAGTCAGTGGCTCTTATTTTGAAAGGTGGAATAGAAGCTGCTGCGAATGAAAGATTGAGGAAAAAGTCTGGTCAAAATGAGAATTCATTTGATAAGAATTACTCATAAAATAAAACAATTTACCATAAAAACAGGTCATTTAACTGAAGAATGACAGATAACATAAACATTTGTGTGAAAAAATAAAGTTTTTAAAGTTAAACTACTACAGCTAAAGTTCACCTCAAATCTGGATTGTTTTGTCATACATTATCAGTTGTCAGATATTCACTCAGTTGAATCATTTATCTCAGATGTGAACATGAAGGAAAACACTTCCTTCACCTTAAAAACAAGATGTCCACTCAAGTGGTAACTTGGAAAATCTTAATCTAATATGAAGCACTCCTTCCAAAGGCCAGGGGCAGTAGACCGGCCTGGTCTCACAGACATGTTCAGACATGTCCCTGTGCACAACTGCAAATGTGTCATTATTTCAAACTAAATAAAAGATCTTTGGGGAAAAATGCCTCCGTCTCCCTCAGTCTCACGTTTAACCGTTTCCTGTCTGCATCTGGCCCTGAGAATGACCGTGTTCTCACACGTTCTCACGTGTTCTCACACGTTCTCACACGTTTGAATGCAGGTTCCACTCCTTTGTGTCCACTGTGCTGTTTTCTCCTGCTGCAGTCAGCCCAGTCAATATTGAGATAGCAGGCGTGGGAGTGATTAAGTGGAAGAGGTTAAACTTGCTCGGCAAGGGTGCTCTTTCCAGTGGAACTCAGCAAGTTGCCAAGGCAACAAGACAACGGAAAACAATCAGTCAGCTTGTTCATCTCCCTCTGCTGAGGTCTGTGCTGTCTCTGGGGATTTCTCCTGCCAGACTGCAGAAGACTGCAGTGAGAAGATCGCAGCAGCACCTACTTCTGCAGTACACCTGTTTACTGTAAAGGAATTCCACCATTAGACTGAAGTGTTGATATAATATAGACGTTAATAATACAAATGTGCTTATGTAATATGTAATATTTGAATGATTTCCATGTAAAATGAGGGAGCTGAAAGTTACTGTATCTTATTTGATTTCACCATGCTAAGAGTGTGATTCCTGTTTTCCACTGATGTTCTCGCTGCATTTCTCTCTCTCACTCGTGGTCCCACGGGTTGTGTAACTGCAGTGTAAGTGTGTTAATGCATCTTTACACTGTCAGCTCAAACAAAACACAGTGGTATCTAATATAAGAATAACGTTGTACTCAATGTACTTCATTTCTGTGGTGCCATACTGCTACTTTAATAATAATAATAATAATAATAATAATAATAACAACATGTAGTGGGATTAAATCAGCAGTTATCATTGACAAACAGTTATAAATGCACAAAACTCGCTCCACCTCAGCTGCACGAGAATTTTGCACATTGATGCATCACTGTTAAAAGTCAATAAGCAATGCACTGTGTAAGAAAACATCAGTCACAGCAATAGTAATGCTATTTTAGCATATTATAGTTGGCACTAAGTGCACTGTGAGCTGCCCCTCTGTCAAGAAACACCACGAGACATAGCTCTCAGTGAAATGGCTGCAATATTAGCCACTTAATAACATCCACACCCACTTACGCCTAAGATCTCTTCAGAATATGACGCTGCTGACTGAAAACTAAAGTGTGTCCGACGCTGTAAACCACTCACTCTCCCACACCAAAGTCCAGGGAGAAAATCAGCTATTAACGTCACAAAAGAACAGTTGATCCCTGCAGTAAGTTTCATGACTGACATTTGAAATCCTTCATTCAGCTTTATCGAAGTTGCACAAAATCAAATGTCTCCCTGTGATTTGGTGAAGTAAAGTGAGTGGTTTACATTTAAACAGGAAAGTTCTGAGTCAGCGATGAACTACAATGTCATTTATATAAGAGATCTACAATCAATACTCTTGTTGTCTATATTAAAATACTCAGAAAGACATTTCAGTGTTTGTTTTTCAAATGTGTGGTTGTATCATGTACTGACACTGATACTGTAACTGTGTACTGTCTCGTTTGCCACATTGTACCATGAATCAGCCAACACTGAACACATGTAGCGTGTAACTTCACCAATAACCAATAACCAATAATCAATAACACTGTACCTTTATAGATAGTGGTTTATAAAATGAAACAACTAACATCAGGTCATTTCTTTGAACATGAGTGAGTTTCTGTTTCCTGTGAACGTGACTAAACCTCTGTCTCTGCCAGCTGACCACAGCTGACCACAGCTGACCGCTTCACGCTGCGTTAATGGATCAAGTATCGATCCGACTGCTACAAGGACTCTAATTGTATCGTTTTTGCAGCCGCAGAACAGAGAGACAAACAAACCCAGCAGCTAAACGCCAGCAGTCACGAGGCTTCTGTTACACGCGCCGCACACGCGAAACAAAGTTTTCACGCACTTCCTGGAACCGTGGCACTGAAACTCGCCACCAACGCCCATGAAAGTGGAAATAACTTTACATTCGTTTCTATACGCACTCCTCTTTATTAACACGGGGCTGCAGTGTTAACAAGACAAATACACAGACTTCATTATTATGGAACTGGGAACTGGGAGAGACTGGGATGAAGCAACATTTCCCCTCTTCCTCCTCCTCCTCCTCTTCCTCCTCCTGCCAGAGTCTCATTAATAACACGAACACGAACACTAACACACAGCGTGGATCTCCACTGACAAACATTCACTACATTTAGAGCAGAAACGGACTCACCTGATAGAGTCTGCGAAAGAAATACACGCGCACTTGAAGACTGTTTGTCTGCCTTGGTCACGTGACTCTGGTGTTACAGAGCAGAGAGACACACCCGGACACGGACACGCACACACACACACACACGGGTCTGCGCAGCTACTCTTCCTAGGACATTGCATTGACCATAAAAAGTTAATCCGACACTAAACTTAACCACAATTCAAATCTTAACACTAAACTTCATTAAAGCACTAAACAATTTCCTCAGAAATGAGGTTATGTGTCATTAGGACCTTAGGATCATGTTGGTCTCTTTGAGCACTACTGGTCCTGATAAGGTCCTAAAGAGGTATTAAATAAAAGCACACACCCACACACACATAATAGGTGATATTATTACACCTCCACCCATTTGATAAACAGTGACATGCTATCAAAGCATGAATTTCAGCAGTACCTTATGCTTCATACGACCATTTTGAACTAAAGAACTCAACATAATAATAATGGTAATAATAATAATAATAATAATAATAATGATAATAATGATAATAATAATAATGATAATAATAATAATAATAATGATAATAATAATAATAATAATAACAATGATGATCATAGTGATAATAAAAGTGACAGAAACATCCTTTGTTTTTGTTTATTGCAAATCAAAGTAAAATATACATAAATGTCTTGGTAAAGATTGTGGTCTACAGATTTGAGAGGCTTCCCCCGCAGCACTATATTATATTGCACCAAAAGCAGCAACAAATATTGGATATTGGACTTTTTAAAAACAAAAAAAATACACATTTTGTCTAAGGGTACCTGAAAGTGATGGTGAAGGTTTTTTGAAGTGTGGTTGCACGAGTCAGTCAGGACGCTTACATGCACAGTTTATAATCGACGGTTGTATCTCACCATCAGACACACGTGTGTAAATCTGAGTTTTTAGCTTGAGCTTGTGGCTACACATGTGCTGCTTGTCTACTGTTGCCTTGTTTGGTAAGTGTGTGTCGCTCATAGGAACATCTCGTTGTTTCCTGTTGAAAAGGCTGTCTAACAGTGAGATGTAGACAAGTCTTTTGTGAAGGTTAATGTTAACGGTCAGTGTCTGAAGAGGGACGAGCTGTCCGTGCAGTCGTACCTCATACATCCACACTTGTCTCTTTAAATATACAGCTTGTCATAGACTGTATAACAACGTTCTGATCAATATCGCCCAACGTCTGTCGTCTCTACTGGGGACACATTCACACCCAAGTCCGTGCTGGCATGGAGCTGATTACTGAAGCTGCTGTATCATCAAACAAAAGATAGATGTATAAAACATATGAAAGAATAGATTTGAATTTCAAGTAAGTCATGAATCACATAGAGGAGCAGGCAGAGCAGATTATATATACTGTATATATCAACACAGACAATCTTTATGGATCATTGTATACTGTCTCTGATAAAGACATGAATGAATGAATGAATCCGTAGCTTGATTCTTCGCGTATGCAGCTACAGTTTGTTCATTTTTTTTCTGAAAGCTACTCAGGGTGGATACCCAAGTAGGCTCCCTTGTGTTTTCCATAGTAGTAACAATCCTCGTGGAAGTTGTTGCTCTCCACCACTTCCTTGTAATGGCTGACAGCATGGACCAGGCAATTGGGGAAACTCTTGTTCAAAGACAGAGCCACTTCCATCATACTCCCCTTCAGCTTTTGCCCAATCTGCTCCTGGATCTGACACTTGTTAATGGGCTTGGGGTTGACGCAGAATGAGACCACCACTATGATCTTGTTCGTGGTCAAAAGGTCAAACCAATTGGCTCCCCTGATTCCATGGCACTTCTTCCCTGCCAGCCAGTTGAAGAAGAAGATGCGCTCCCGGTCACTGAAAGCCCTGATTGACCAGTTCACCCAGTCATATTTCTTTACAAGTGAATCCAGAAGGGTTTTGGTAAAGTCCCGGTCCACAGTCCCGGGATTCTCCTGAAGCTGCTGCTCCATGTCTAACTTGGCTTGTTCGGCAAAGTTCTCCGTGCACTCGTCCACGGCCGCTTTCATTCGTTTCTCCACATCCTCCATCCGTCCCTGCCACTTCTTCACCATCTCCTCACCAACTGCCCCTTCCTTGAGGGCAGCGTGGCCCATGACGGCGATAATGCCCACGACAAAAAGCTTCTTCAGTCGGGCACAGAAATCCTCAACTGCCCGTCTGCTCCTCTGCTCGGTCGTGACTACGGTCTCCAGCATAGGGTCTCCTGAGGTGTTCTCCCCTGTGACGGCATTATAGAGCGCGTCTATGTTCAAGTCGCTGTCAGTGTTCTCAAAATGGCTGAGGAACTTTTCCTTCTTCTTCTCCCGGAACTTTGGCTTGGCATTGACAAAGTCCTGGAACTTCTCGTACTGGCTGAGCATCTGCGCCTCGCGGTCAAAGTTCTGCTTGTTCATCGACGTCTTCTGCAGCTCCAGGGCTATTTGGTTAATCTCGTCTTGGATTCCCTCGAGTTTCTGGTTGACAATTTCAAACTGCTTCGTCAGGTAGCGAGCCTCTTGACCGTCCGGATTGCTGAGGAGCTCGGCTGACGCCACGAACACGGCCTCCAGCATCGGGTGAAGCTGGCCCACGGTGGCAGCGAGCACCTCAGAGGCTTGACCCATGATCTCCACACCTTTTTCAATCTTGTCCCTGTTCTGCACGATCCAGTCTGCCACACTGTTCATCTCTGCGGTATGTGTTTGACACTAAGCTAATGTGTTTTCCAACAGCGACAGACTTTGTTTGTTCCTGAAAGAAGAAGAAACATAACACCTGTGTAAAACTCCTTATCACGCAATGGTTTTTAATGTCATTTTAGGAAATAAAACATATGATTCTCCTTTGTCTCTCTTTGTTTTATTTGCCTTTACTTGGCCACGCAAATACAATCAGCTTCAATTAAGTCTTTTTTTCCCTCACAGGACATTTCCCTGACAAACAACGTCCTCCAATAAAGCAGCAGCAGCAGGTCATGTCAGCACATGTAGGCATCAGGTTGCATGCCACACCCTCAGAGCCACGGTTAATGACAGGGACTTTTTAAAGCCTTGATGACATTGACTCATTTAAAGAAAGCTTAAACATACACAAACAACCTCGACATGGATGATAGTTCAGAGCAAATATTAAACATCGTATGTGTACTCATGAATTATGATGTGCAGTATTGTGCAACGTTGCAGCGCTGGTCCTTTGGGATGCCTTTTTCTCTTTTACTGCGCTAACTATAACCAAGACCCTTTACAAACACAGATGTTCACAACATGGGGAATCAGGGGGATTTACATTGTTTATGACAGTTTACTTTTCCATGTAAAACACTCAGGATCGATGACTTCACTCATTTCATGTTCCCTAGAGTCCAGTTCAGAAAAAAAGGCACACCCAACAGGGCTGACAAGAGAAAATCCCCCACCACCACTGCACTTGTTCAATACTGCAATCACACTTCCTTCCTCATTACAGCCGCATACACCAATGTGCTGTTTATTGAGGGTTTGGTATGAAGAATAATATATATAGATAAGAGCAATGCAAATGAATACGTTAAACCCCAGAACAATCGCTGCAGTGATGAGATCAGTGGTGTCATTTTACAGCCTTTTCCTGTCACACCACTAATTACATTTATTTCACTCAGTCACATGCCTTCAGTCACTTTTCTACACACGTTAACCTGTTTATGAAAGATTGTGTTTTGTAATTTATCCAACAGACTGAATTTCAATAATTAAAAAAAAGGTAATTGTGAAAAAATGATACTTACTGAGTAATTCTCTTGGAAATATCTTCCCTTGTAAAAAATAAACAGAAAAGTCTTCGTGTAAAACAAAAAGTAAAATGTGTTTTTGTGAAAGAAAAAAGGCGAGTCCTGCACAACACTTGATCAAACACTGATCTCTTCTTTCACTGTGATATGCCGTGCTTCAGTGCTACAGAGCTTTAATGGAGAGAATACATTCTCTAAAGGATTCAGCTGTCATTTTCACATTTTCATTTTCTTTTCAACAACTCTTCAAATGTTAATGGAAAAATATAAAATACAGTGTCTACAGACTTTTATTAAAGGTCAGGTTCAATAATGGAGATAAAAGCTGAACAGAAAAACACACTTTTCTTTCTTTCTTTCTGTCTTTCTTTCTTTCTTTCTTTCTTTCTTTCTTTCTTTCTTTCTTTCTGTCTTTCTTTCTTATCTTCAATAATGAGGTAAAGGATAAAGTGCTGAGGTCAATGATGGGGCTGTTGAATTAAGAATTTCATATATAAATAAATATAATAAGAGAAACTCACCTTTCTGGCTAAATATCCAGTGGGCCTGAGTCCAGTTATCCAGTAGTCCAGCTGTGCCTGTGAGCACCAGCCTCTTTGGGATGTATATATAGACTCTCTCTCTCTCTCTCTCTCTCTCTCTCTCTCTCCCTCTCTCTCTCCCTCTCTCTCTCCCTCTCTCGTCACTCCTCCTTTGGAACTCCTCCATCTCGTTCCAGCATTCCTCAAAAACCCACTCAGAGGCACTTGGGGGCCGGCACTGACACAGATAACATCCTCTAAACACTCCCCATGGAGGGACACCATGCACCCTGGGTAAAAAAAAATAAAAAATAAAAATATGTGTATATATGTGTGTGTGTGTGTGTGTGTGTGTGCATGTGTGAGGAAGAGAGACAGACAAAGAGAGTGAGAGTGAGAATTTAAAGGAGGCCGTGCAGTCACAGCAGAGTGGCCCGTCAGGACAAAACACCCCTTGTTGTGGCTTCAACACGGTTTCTATGGTGATTTCGCTGGTTCTTCCAACTACGCATGAGGCTGCACATGCTCAGTCATGCAGGATGGTCAAACATCGTGAAAAACACTACTATAGAATATGAGCATGAACCTCATTGACTGTGAATGTCATCATGACTCCTGCAGAATGGTCCCGTCACGCTCTGAGAGGCTCTGAGAGGCAGCCTGTGTTTCTGTTATGAGTGACAAACACAACCTGATGTCACTGTCAACTCCACTGCTTAATGGAGCGTTCAGACAGGCGGGGACAGGAAGAGGAGGACAGGAAGAGGAGGACAGGACGAGGAGGGCAGGACGATGCTGGTCAGGCGACGTCTGTGTCGTCCCACTGTCAGATCTCACACTTGTCACCATCAGAGAGTGGAGAGGCGAATTTTCGCGAGGACTCATCAGTATGTGGCGTGATGGGTGGTACGTGCTGATGCTGCACGACACACACACACACACACACACACACACACACACACACACACACACCTCCTCCACTCTCTACTGTATTCAGATGTTGTTCTTTGTGTTTCTTTTCCAGGCAAAACCCCGTAAGATAAATTGTTCGAGATTTGGGAACTTGTAACTGCACAAACATGAACATGAAGTTCTGACGGCAGCATCGAGGGAATGTGCTGGATTTGGGGGAAAGTTGTGCCTTTGTTGTTTGTGGTTTTGGGCTCTTCAGGTGGAAACATCGGTGAAGGATTTGAGATAATGGCAGCCAGCTGAAGGAAGAGGGGTGAAAGCTTTAACTGCATGTTGTTGCACCTGACCTTTCCTGACCTTTCTGGACAAGCTAATCCACGGGGGTCTCCTGGTTCTGGGTTTTAAAACTCTTATTAACATATTAGCTGATATTGATATTAAAATATTAATAATAAAACAGTCATATTATCAAGCACCACGTGGTGGAGTAGTGGTGACCGCTAATTGTGACCTGGTGGGAACAAGAACCTTTCTGCAAGTTTGTTTGCATGTTCTCCATGTGTGTGTGTGTGGGTTTTCTCTGGGTTCTCCAGCTTCCTCACAGTCCGAAAACATGCAGAACTTAATTGGACCCTCTCAACTGACAAAAGGTGTGAATGTGAGAGGTTGTTTGTCTCTGTTTGTCGACCCTGTGATGGAGTGGTGACCCCGCCTTTTGCCTAATGTCCTGATGTCAGCTGGGATTGGCTCCAGCAGCCGCGCAGCCTTCATGTGGAGGATGACGGGGTAAAATGGATGATCACAAGTTCAAAGTTGTTCATGAATATTATGACCATATCTAACCATGGAGACAGTCTCTGTTTTTGTGATAAATGACGTCCTTGTCTGTGGACACGATTGACCACATTTGATCTTTTTGACCTTGCTCGACGGCTAACGTTTCCTCCTCACCACACGATGTCTCCTCAGCTCACAGGAAAAGCCCCTCTGGCTCGTCCCAGAGCAGAGGATGAGCAGCGTTTTCTGGAAAGGTGGTGGAAGTGGTGGGGGTGAGCACATCAATAGAGCTAACCGGGAGCATTAGAGGGAGAGAGAGAGATGAACGACCATAAGACGGGACTTCACTGAGGCAGAAAAGATGCTTAGCTCGGGAAATAAGACTTGAGTTTGGCAGAGATGTACAAAAGGTTGATAACCTGCTGAAGTCAGGATTCTGTGCCAGTTTATTTTGCTCACCCTTGCATAAACCACACAACCTGATTGGTTTTGGGAAGTGTTACTGCTGTAGCTTCAGCCTATGCTTTGTTTCACATCTGTGTGTCAAAGCACGGCTTCATCAACAGAGAGCGCTTTGTGGGAAAAGTAGGATTCAGGACCTGTCAGGCCGGATTTGCCACCTCCCATGGGAAAATACATGTGGGCAGTGCAGACAGGTTCTTTGGATTTACCTGGGCTGTGAAACTGAAACCATTTTCCTGGTGTAATAGATGCTTGCACGTGTTATTTTGCCAGAGGCCCAAACAGGAGACGGAGGTTGGTTCATGCCCAGATTATCACATGTCAACGTTTCTCTCTTGAGAATGAACATTTTAACAATAGTAATATTAACTGAAGAGATGAATGAACTACACAACATTATTAAAAGGCAACATGAAAACAAACTTTTAATTATTCATATACATTAAAAACTGTTGGAAATGTTTTAGTTAGTGTAAAAAATACATGTAACAGTGGTCTTACCTTAACTTTTTAGGCCAGTGTTTGGTTATTGACTTCATTAACTTTTACTGCATCTACTCCTTCTTCTTCATCTTCTTTCAGCTTCTCCTTTTAGGGCTCACCAGAGCAGATCACCGTCTTGTCCTCTCCCTTGTGTTGAGAGAGTGTTGATAAAAATTATATTAATATCGACTTTTAATTATAGCACAATAATAATGGTGATGATATGTATGACATGGATAGCCTCGAAAACTGGACCTGGATCCTGCAACCTGCAAGATGAGAATACAGAGAGAGAGAGAGAGAGGGAAGGAAGGAAGGAAGGAAGGAAGGAAAGACACAAACTAGGGAGAGAAAGAGACAAGGTTAATGACATATAAAAAGTCATATTCTTACCATGAGTGTGAGAGAGTGAATGTGACAGAGTGCAGTCTAGGTCTATAGCAGCAGAACTAAGAGCTGGTCCAGGTTTCCCTGAACCAGCTCTAACTATAAGCTTTATCAAAAAGGAAAGTTTGAAGTCTAACTTTAAATACAGAGAGAGGCTCCGCCTCCCGAACTGTCATTGGAAATCTGTTCCACCAAGTGTTGTCATGTCCTCCTTCACAACATCCATGAACCTTCTCTGTGATCTTTCTCTTTTCCTCTTGTCCTTGTGCTGGAACACAAAGTTCAGAAGGATCATTCATCTGAAGCAAAGCTTTTTAGTGAACTGGACTTGAGGACCCCAGGTACCCACGGATGGTGTGGCTATGGGATGCACTCTAGTGTGTAGTCAAAATCCAACTATCCCAGAATCAAGTCAAGGATTGCTAATCATTGGTTCTTTACTGTTGACCTGAGATCCTTCACTACAGGAGTAAAAACCTACCTGTGGTCTGTGTGTGTGTGTGTGTGTGTGTGTGTGTGTGTCGACTGATGCTTCTTCTCTCAAATGCACTGCATGACTATTGCTTTTTCATCGCTGCCCATCACTTGCATTGCTGTCCTCACCTGTTTTCAATGTTAGCTTTATGCTACATATCATTATTTCCCTGAGTGGCTCATAACCTGGAAATAAATGCCATCCCTCACAAACACATTCATACTGATCTGGTCTGATTACAATAAGTGAAACTTGTAAAACCAGATGTGAAGGACTCATCATCACACGGCCCCTAGATACATATCATGTTAATACTTTAGCAAATGTAATAATCTTAGTTTTAGTTAGCCCGTGTTGAGGCATCTACCTGACAAAGGAGCAGATAGAGGGGGGCCAGGCAGGAGCCCCTCCACCCAGGGTCAGCAGACGGCGATAAAACCACAGACAGAGGCCGAGTCACGCCACACCTGTGCAGGTCACAGGGGCCCAGGTCCCCTGCACCCAGAACCGCCCACCAAGGCTGAGTGGGAGCCCCCCCCCCCAGACTGCCCACCAAGAATTGATCACCCATCACTTTGATCTGCGTCAGCTGTTTTTTCCTGGTTATAAACATTTGTCCCAACTTCAGCTGAATCTTAGTGTTTTCATGGTCTGTTTCCTGATTTCATTTATTCTCATATCATTTCAGACGCTGCCATTCCTCCTCCTGCTGATTCCAGTCACCTGACCTCCTCCTCCTCCTCCTCCTCCTCCTCATCAGCTCATCAGCTCTGCAGTCTGCATATATATCGGTCCGCTCCCTCAGTTCTCTGCCAGATTGTCTTGTGTGCTTGGTATTCTGATCCTGATCCTGATCCTGATCCTGCCTGTGCCCACTCTGACCTGCTGATTGACTACCTGGTTTGACCTCTGCCCGTCTAATAAACCCTGTTTTAGTGCTGGAACTGCTTTGCATCTTCTTTGTGTCTTCCTTGTGCGTTCCTGCCTGCCATTGTGTGTAACTCTGACCGTCTTAAAAAGCATTTGTGATCGCACCATAATACATTACAACCAAAATGTCTGTGTTTTCAGGGACGTTGTTGTTTTATTGACAGCCTAAGTTTGTCCCTTCAGGGATACTGTCACGCCCCCCGCGGTTATGTGTTGTGAAGTGATGTGAACGGGAGACCATGAAGAATTGCACATAGACATGTATTGTTCTTCAGGGTCTCCCGTTTCCTC
The DNA here is from genome assembly GCF_958295425.1 of Solea solea. NCBI lineage: Eukaryota > Metazoa > Chordata > Actinopteri > Pleuronectiformes > Soleidae > Solea > Solea solea. Next base: position 27,408,725 of record NC_081146.1, on the reverse strand, counting down.
ATTGATAGTTAAAGTACTAACTAACAAAGTATATAACAGACATGTGGACGAAAGAATGAAATGCATTATTTTAATGATACCCAGCTACGTGTGGAGAAGTCATCAGTGATGGGTAAGTGGCTAAATCTAGTTTTTCTTTTGTCTTTATATCCATTGTCGTCATTAGTGTCTCTCCTTTTGGAGCAGTGAGACAGTGAGTGACAAAGCAAATAGGAAATCACTTAAAAAAAAACAACCTCACACACTCTCTACACGTTTTTCCTTGGGTGATAACAGAACATGAGTAACACGGGGTTTCCCACGCCCCTATCCAGATGTTTCCAGGTCACAGAGCAGCAAGGCTTTTGGTGACAGACTTAGTATCATTGGTCAAAAGAAGTCAACATGGGACAGGGACAGAGGGACAGGGACAGAGGGACAGGGCTTATAGTTTCAAGGGCAGTTTTATGGAAACTAAAAGTAACAGAGCTGCTATCAGTTCCCCTTTGCTGTCAGTTCATGGCTTATCTGGGGCTGTATAACACCAGAGGGTATAAAACATGACATGTCAGAACATGTTTTGTTAAGACAACACAAAAAACTTTGAATGGCAGAAAAATAACATGACTGAAATAATGGCAGACAAAAGCAACTTTCCAAACATCTAACAATAAACAATAAGCATTTCATATTTAATATTCTTAAATGTACAGTATCATAATCCAAATGATGGCCTCCAATCCTCCCTTTTATTGACCTGCTGTGTACAGTTTGCTCACAATCCATCACACAAGTGAACTTTGACCAGTCTGAGTCGTGCACCAACGATCTGTATGCACAACAGTGACTCCAGCCGTCCGCCTGGATACAAGCCCAGATGTCACTCACGGGGATCAATACTCAGACAAAGACAGACAGACAAAGGTTCAGAGGCTGATCGCAGGCAGATTCACCCCTGAGTCCATCTTTGTCCTCACCCACGTGAGACAAACCACCTTCAAGCTCCAAGGACATTGGAAATCCAATTAGTGACACTGGCAGACATTTTGTTTAATCATGTTGTTTGACCTCTGATTTAGTGAAAGCCCCAAAGAAAGCTTTGTATCTCCTGCTTTTATCTCTCTCTATCACATAGACATACAGATTATTGTTTTCCTTCACTTTCTTCCCCATTGTCCTTTATATACAGGAAACGGATGAATTTCAAGGATGTTTCTTCATCCTGCTTCATCAAAAGACAGTTTCAATGTGCAGGAAGCTTCAAACTTCATCAGCACCCACAGACATGAAGCTCTGGACATCACGTGACTCAGATTTCTAACAACAAAAGAGTTCAGCGTGCACTTTAAATCCACAGAGACCGAGTTGCACAGTGCTTGTGAACCTGTGTCCGTAGGGTTAGGGTTAGGGTAGCTTACTCAGACTGTTCTTCCAGGATGTGCAACCATACCTTTAACAACAGCACAGCCTTGGCTCTCAGTGCAACCCTAGTTAATGTCAGTGGTAAAAACCTATGTTTGTTCTACTATTTTATTTTTTGAATACTGGTCACATTTCACCAGTATGCTCTTGATCATTACAAACACATGTTGTATATGAGTTAAACCCATTGACACTTAAGCTCTGGAGCACATTAGGACTAAAGTAGAGACGACTGCAGGGGACAGAGTGATGTTTTAAAGAGCAGATCAATGCAGCAGTTACAAGTGTAATTCTCTAATGGTTTTGTGGAGAGACAGAACTGCCCAGGGGACTATTTATACTCTCACTGAGGAGAAACACCCAGAACCTCCCTAAAATGTTGAGGTTACACTTCGCCACCCACAGCCTCCTCCCAAAAATGACAGTGTTGCTTCTGCACAAACCCACGCTGTGTTATTTACACAAAAAGCCCCAAATAACATCAAATGTAGGATTTGCTCCTTCAAAACGATGCTACCGTTATCAAATCTCCTGAATTAGACAATACAATGCAATAATGTGTGAAAACCACACTACAATCATTTAAGTTATTAGAAAAATGACTTTGTTAAAGGTTATTTACTTAAAGTTTAATATTTACTGGATCTGAATGTGAATATATTTTGTTACAAACTGGAGACTTTTATTTTGGAAATGTGACCTCAGGCGTGGACTTTTGTTTTGGTTTTCATTGCCGGCAGCAGGAAAGCCATTACTTGGAAAAAGCCTAAAATACCTGCTTGAAGACGGATTCATTTAGTTATATATGACATTATGTAAGATGGGAATAATAACCTTCTCAAACTGCAAAAAAATGACTGGAAATAGCAACTGGGACAAGACAAGACAAGAAGAAGACAAGAAGAAGACAAGAAGAAGACAAGAAGAAGAATTCAGGGGGAAAAATAAAACGGTTGGTAACTGAGGTAAAACGAGGGTACATTCATTTACATTACCTAATGCTGTTATATGGAATACTAACCGTTTCAATATTAATCTTTTCTTTCATGAACATTTATTGAAGGTTTTTGTGTCTGTTGAAGTTGAAACTGTGTTCATTGTTTACATGAACTCAAGTGTAATAGCACACAGTCATCATTACTTCACTCACAGGAAACACAGGAAACATGGGAGACTTAGTATCTGTGTGGTTGTTAAAGGCTCACGATGATGAGCATGAACAACACTGTGTTAACTGATAATAAAGCATTCATTATTACACTCATTCACCTGAATTGAACTTAACTCCAGTACAAATACTCATTACAGTGAGCAAACATCAGTTTAAGCTGGAGGATATTTCACTTGTATATTCAACAATGAATCCATGGCAACGACGAGGATGAGCCGAGGTGTTTGATCTGCTGCTGCTGCTGAGGATCTCAGGTAAATAATGAAGGTGGAAATGTTTCCCAGAGAAACCCAGTTCACGTTGTATCACTCATCTGTTTGTTAGGCCGTCAGTGACTCATGAACGTCTGCTCCTCTGCTTTTATCTGTTTTCCCATGAGGTTTTCAAGCAGGTTGTTTGAGATTAAAGCAGCAGAGCTCTGTGATGTGGCATTTCCTGGTTCTCACGCTTTTACTCCTCTAGTCCCTTGTGGTCATAATCCACGACTGCACCTCCCCCATAGTGTTTATCTTGTGCAGCCAGACTCGCTGAACTTAACTCAGAGAGGCTGTTACTGATGAAGCCAAAGGAACGGGCTGTTTTTTTATGTATTGAAACATTCCTGCATTCATTTGCCAGATTAGAACCAGCGACATATTAATCATGTTCTGCTCTGGGAACTTTTGTTCATTATTTGCTGACGACTACAACGTGTTCTCAAGCTTTCTCTTCTTTTTTTTGTATCCAAGCTGAGACAAAGAAAGAGAGGAGGCTGGAAGGTAGAGAGGTGCAGACTGCTAATGATGAAATGCTGCAACAATACAAGTCGATGTAAGTAAAGGTCAGCGAGAACAAGATCGACATAAATATGGTCAGGGCCAGTGACCTGCTGCAAATGAAGGAGGGAGAGGAACCAGGGCATCAGACTAGAAAAGGACATGCCCTGCAGATGTTTACCACCCGCTGGATTTCCACTGACAGACGGATTCTCCAGACATTCCTCTGAGCTTCATTCAAGCACATAAACGTCCTTCAAAGATAAATCGAGCAAGTTAAAGTGCTTTTTTTGCACACTCTATTTTCAATTTGCTTGCTATTCAAGTCTTTTCTGCAGTGCAGCAACACAAACAGCACCAGAGGCTTTGTTTTACTTTGTAAATACAGGCATCATAACTACAAAGACACACTGTATAATGACACAAAGTCAAGCCTGGCCAGGTTTTAACCACTTAACAAAAGGTTCACCTATACACTCTAATCCCACTGTGCAGTATGTATTCTGCTGCTCTCCAGATGTGCTAGCAGAGACTGCCATGTGTGCATGAACACACAGGAATTCTTGTGCAAAATGTCCAAAGGTAGAAAAACATGAAAGAGACGCAGAGAAATGCACATGTAAACATGACACTATCGCGTAGTAACCAGGGATCTTAGAAGGGAAATCAAACCTTATCTGTGTTGCTGTTACATGCAGACAAATCGTGAATACATACTGTACATTATTAAACTATTATTTATCTGTGACTGGACAGGATTGCAAATAAAATACAAATAAAAGGTCAGTAGTTGCTCGTGGCCTCAGAGCTGCAGCCCGTGTGTCACTGAACAAATGTTTTAATGCTCTTTATCAGATTAGTCCAGTCAAAGAGCAGCGGGCCGGTCGATGGCTAATGGCATTATCCTGTGTTGAGCCGGGATTGGCAGACACCAGCGCACAGAGCTTTCCAACCATTGATCCACTCTCTCCCCCGCCCCTCCAGGCCGATGCTTGTCTCCATCCAGCCTTTCACTTGTTTATGAAATATTGATATTGGCCATCTCCTCGTGGAGATGAAGAGATTGATGGACATAAGACTGCTAGAGGAAGGTTGAAAAATAATTCATGAAGTGAAAGCGCTGTTTTCTGTGGAAATGTAATGACATGATGGTGGGGGTTTTTTTTTTGGTGACACATTTCCTCTTGTGTTTAATCACAGTCACTGTTAAAGAGCACGGACCAGCCTCGTGTGACACGTCAGAGCGAAACCAAAAGCAGCACACAGTTTCTCATTTTAACACCCTCTAAAGGACAATCAAAGCCCATAGGCAGTGGATGTGTGTGTTGATAGCGCCCTCTGTCTGTGAACCACCTCTTGTACCATTCACCCACAAGAATTCACTCATTCCCTTCAGAAAACCTTGATTTAACCTTCCCTCAACCACAAGCCAACTCTGTCTCCTGTGGCATGAGCCGGATGCAGTGGATCTGGACAGTAAACGGATGCTTTAGTCTTCCTATAATGACAGCCAGGATTGACAGAGCCTTTTATGCAGGGGAAGAGCCTCCTGGATCAATAACTGTTACCTCGGCAAAGCCCACACAACCACTAATGAATCCACTGGCCTGCAGTAGAGCCCACTCCTGCATGTGCTGCACGGAGAAAAACCTCAGGAAATACCTGACGCTCTGTGTAATTATGTCAAAATGAATGAAAATCAGTCAGACTTTATTTCCAGTGTTTCATGTGATGGAATAAACCCGCCTATCACACATGAACACAAACAGCAAATCAAATAAAAGGCCAAACAGTTTTACATTACATTACATCACATGTCATTTAGCAACTCACAATAACTTTTATTTCCTCTTCATTCACAAAGGCAGATTGAGTGTGCCATACAGAAAGATTTAAAAACAAATTTAAAGACAGAATTGTAAGAAATCAATACAACATTTAAATATTACAAGACATTTAAAGTTTGGAAGATTCATTGGTGAAGTTCATTCATTCATTTAGCATCAGATAATGTTTAGTTTGTCCATTGTGGGCTATTGTACAAACATGGGGCCCAAAATGGCTGCCTCTGTAGAGCTGACGAGCTTAACAGGTAATGAAAAAAACAACAATTTATACAATACAACTTTAGTTTCACCAAAACTTAAAAATGAATACATTAAAAATAATAAATTAAATATACATATAAATCAATGTATTATGAATTGGTAAAAAAATCGTTTCCAAAAAAAGTTTCATAAATGAATTAAAGCCCAGCGTTTGGGAACCACTGATCAAAAGCATCAAAAGTGTTAAAACAAGTAAAAGGAGTAAAAAGAAAAAAACGATTAAAATCTCGAGGTAAACAAATAGAACTGAGCAAAATCTACAGGAAGAAGAGATGAGAAAATAAATAGATAACAGGAATACAAAAGCAAAAACGAATACAACTATACAACTACAAATAAAGATAAAATAAGAAATCATTTAAATAATTTAATTTATCAAATAATTTAAGATAAGATATGACACAATACAACAAGATATAGATAACATAAACAATATAATAAGGAAGGACAAGGTAAGGTAAGATAATCCTTTAAAATGATGAAATAACATACAAACATACATATAAATAAAATGTACTTGACTTGACAAAAATGTATGATTCGATAAAACAATTATAAAATACTACTACTTATTAATTCAATTGCAAGCAGAGTAAGAGGCGGCAGAAATAAAAGAATCCATCAAATAAAAGAAACTAAAGTTGAGGAAACAAGAATAACATCTTGTCGGTGGTTTCATTTCTAATTGTAGGGATAATTCAAAAGGCCTGAGGGTTCAAAGCAGCTCAGATACAAAGGTGAACCAGCCTGTTGTACAACAGCAGCATTTCAGTGGTCTGTTTGAAGACTGAGCTGTTGTCTGGCACACCTGTCTGTCTGTCTGTCTGTCTGTCTGTCTGCTTGACTTTTCTGTTTTCTCAGCACAGGATTAAAGGAGCGATACGTATAAAAGCATGTTAGTCACCTGTCTGGGATTTCTAATTATAAAAAGGAGGCATGTGCAGTGTTGTGTTGTTTTCCGGTGCAGGACAGACGCATTTGTGCAGTGACACATCTGACAGTGATCATGGATTATGATGTCACAACCTGGCTCAGGGAGCCCACACATAGTCTGCACATCATTGAAACACATTTTAATTCAACTAAATTAAAGTAATCAAATACTTAAACAAAACAGGGACAATTCATGTCAGTCGGCATCTGTGGCAGGTCTGCTTAAATAGCCTCCTGAGCTGTGTGCAGGTGCACTGCATCACTCAATCAGCCACAGCTCCACCCACCGGAAAGAGAACAAGCAAACATGACCAGCCCTGAATCCTGGGACCATGTAAGTCTGGGTTTTGGTGTCCATGTAAATCAACACTGTAAAACACATCATTTCCTGCATCATTCTGGATGATGACACGCTCAAATGAAAGAAATATAACGCACTTAATGTTTTTGCTGTCTCTGAGAAGTGTCTTACCTACGGATCTGTCTTCCACCTAAATACAGAGCAGTAAACTTAAGAGTGAGACGTGAAAGTTGTTTCTGGCCCTTCTGATTAGGGATACACCTCAGTATTCAGTCAAAATGACTGTTTCAGATAAAAAAAATCCAACACATATTGTCTCAAATAAAGAATAAATGCTGCCAAGTCCAGGAAACTTTGTTTTTTAATGTTTGATGACCTGTTTCATGTGTTGATCTATAAAGGTCAGGGACGTCTATCTGCCTGACGTTGTTTGAATAAGAGATGTTGTTAGAAATGGAACAGATATATCGCTGCAAGAGCAGCTTCCACACATTCTAACAACATATGTAAAAAAAAAAAATATGAGTTCCAGAAAAGAGAACAGTAAAAAAAAAGGATGAAGAGGAGGGGACCAAACACTGAGCCCTGAGGGACGCCATGGGTGACTGGGGTGGTGTTGCAGTTGTTGATCAGAGACGTAGGAGGTGTACATTTCTCAGTACTTTTGCATTTGTATATTTTGTAGTCTGCTCCTCGTCCTGCTGCTGCTGTAACATGTGAATTTCAATAAAGTCTAATCTAATCTAATCTAATCTAAGAAGAAACCACATTACATTAATGATACCATATTAACACCTCCATTAATGTGAAATGAAGGCATGCACATTGTAGTTTGGGGTTGTGGAGAGAAGTGCTCTGCCTTTGAAAAAGAAAATAACAGAGGACAAATGGTGTAAGCATCGAAGACGTTCACAAACCAGAGAATCCAATTTAATCCCTGATTACACCACTAGGAAAAGTTATTTTTCACTATCAAATGAATGATTTTGCCATTAAAATGGTTATAAGCACAGATTTATTAACACTATCAAACTAAAACTCACATTCTCATTTCCTCTTCTTCTTCTTCTTCAGCAGCAGCAGCAAAAAAAGTCCTGTAATGACTGAACACAGTCCACTTCCTCCTGCTGTGTGATGTGTGCTCCAGATAAAACCTGATGGATTCTGGCAGACTCTGTTTATGACCCTGCAGATCCACACAGATATGAAACTCCTCCCTCTGGCCACCTAAACCGGGCTTTATCATAAATGTTACCGTTCTGCTGAGCCCAGCACTTTGCTGCAGGACGTCGTAAGCTTCGCCAGAGACTTGTTCATAGATTATCAACGTAGAGCTACATGCAGTGAGGAAATGCTGACTTAAGTGTAAATATCAATTCAATTAGCAGGATGCTGCTGCTGCTGCTGCTGCTGCTGCTGCTGCTGCCGCTGCTGATCGTGCACTGCCTGTGTTTAATGACCACAGTTGATGACATTGCTGTGTAAATCACATTAATACAAGAAAAGACAGTCAGATATTTGATTATACTTGTTCACACGTCATTAACTGTTTGTATTTGGTCAATAAGTGTCAGAAAACATAAAAAAAAACATTCTTTCATGCACTGGGTTTTATTGAGATTTTTTAAGTATTCATACATGACATTTTATAATATATCATTTTCACAGATGCAACAGCAGAGCAGATTTAAACCCCTCCAGTTCATACATGTGGGTTAGTACTTTTGATATATATGGATTATTATAGAAAAAAAACGTCAAAATAATGAAATAACACTGTAACACTGTACAATGATTCTTTATCATTACTTGGTGCAGTTATAAGCATTTATCAACAGCTGGTTAATGTTTTAACTAACCTCAAATGAAGTTATTAATTCATATTATTATTCAAGGGTCTATAAAGCGACTGTTGATGTCAGTAATAACTGAACGAACAGTTAGAAATGACGTGAAAAGAAGCTCGAGTCTCATTATATAAGCCTGTCTGCAAACACACAGTTTTGACAATTTAATCTCATTCTCAAACTACTGGAAATGATCAGGTCATTTTGACTGTTCATAGATTATTTGCATATAATTTGAATAAACAAAATAAATAGATATATAATGTGAATATAGATGATAGTAGACATAAGTTAACAATTGTGAATTCTAACACAATTGTGAGAAAATGTATGAAATGAGTGTAGAAATATATATATATATATCAGTTGAGTAAATAAAACGTTGCGTCACTGCTCTACACGTCTGCACACTTGCCCTTTTCTGTAAAACGCAGTCAACTTTGGAATTCACTGCCACGTGAAATCCAATCTCTTTTACTTGGAAAGTTAAACAGTTTCTCAAATCAAATCCGAGCTCTCTGGTTATGCTTTTAGACACGAGACTGGAGGACTCGACAATGCACGACACAAAGTCAATGTAAAGTTTAACAAAAAGTTTACTTCGTAAGAACATAAACAAAACACACTCACAAGGAGAGTCAAACAAATCTCAACACCAGTAAAACAAAACCAGGGAAACTGAACTGCTGAATAACTTGCTATGAAAAAACTTGACAACGTAACTCATGGACCAAACAATACAAACTGGGGACATGACGGGGGAAGACAGGACTATTTAAGCAGGAGAGATAAGTGGCAACAGGTGAAAGCAATCAGGGGCGGGGCAGACAATCACAGTGGCGGGAAATCACACAAGGGGAGGAAGTCAGGGTCTGAAATGAGAGGGAAATGTGAATATAAAATAAAACCGGAAGTGCATATGAGAAACTAAACTTAACAAATGTGACGTGATATATAACACGTCCTCATCTTAGCTAGACGTATTTGTTAGAGTGCTTGCATGGTGTATGTGTAAGTGCTTTGTGATATATATGCTGTAATTTAATTTAATATGTATTTAATATGTTTATATAAATAAGTATATATATACATATATATGTATATGTGTATATATATACACATATATATGTGTATATATATATATATATAAATATATATACATATATACACATGTGTGTATATATATATATACACATATACATATATATATGTATTATATTATATTTGTCAAGCAACACATGACCCACCTAACAACCAGGGTCACTTAATAAAGGTTAACAATGGTTAATAAATGCTTAATTACGGATAACTAATGCTTATTCATTACATTACATTACATTACATTACAATGGAATTGAGTACAATCAGCCAGGGTTGGAGACTGGATTCAAACATTATACTGTATACACGATTATACTGTGTAAACTGATGTTACCTGTAGATTTATAAACCCTTGGATAATTAATACTTTAATTAACGCTTTGTTAATGCTTATTACAGCTACTGTTAGTAAATGTGCCGTTGACATTTCTAAATCTTAATCTAAATCTTATACTTTATTAATCCCCTTAGGGAAATTATTTGACTGGGAAGAGCAAAAACTACGCAGTAACCGTCATCTGTGGAGAATACTGCGGATAAAAGAGCTGAAACTCAATAAAGTACAAAGCTTTAGGTCCAGCATCATCAGTGAGGATGTGTCGAGAAGACAAGGCACACGGTCCAGCCTCTGTGTGTGTGTGTGTGTGTGTGTGTGTGTGTCACAGTAATGTAGGCCGGCCTACTGAGCACAGACTGTACGACTCTGCAGATGCAGCCTCAGCAAAAACTTGTCTTTGGAGCTGCAGACGTAAGGATTTGTTTCTCATGGGAGACTGAATTATGCTGCTGAGGTGCAGTAAAAGCACAGACACTTTTACACACAAACATTGTTATGAACACATAGTGACGTATATGCACGCAGCTAATATTTAATAAACATATTTTACATTTGCAGCAAAGGTCTGGAATTTAAATAAAAATATTGGCACAATTCTAAAAGCTAGATGTGAAATAATTTGGGTGGTGGCCAATAATATTGACCCTATTCTATGAAAACCTCACTGATTAATAAGTCATGACTTCATTTTTAATGTAACGAGGATACAATATTGATGGGAAGTCACAAGAGTTAACTGTAACTGATTTTTGAGGTTCTTTTCATTTACCATTTCCATTTATTCTCTTGTAATTTCAACTTAAATTTGACAGACAGCAGCGCCAGCTTCAGACACAGATGCTCGCACTCACTGAAACAAAAACAGAGGTTTGTAAAGCACTCACTCTTCCACACCAAAGTCCAGAGAGAAAGTCATTGGTTTTACTGCTGTTCTACTCGTATAATAACACGGCATCAGCAGCTCCTGTGTGCTGCCACGGACAATCACACATTCTCCATTAGGACTTTGGTGTGAGGAGTGAGTCGCTTACAAAGCAGTGGACATTGTGTGAGATGAGCTTTTTGTTTAATCTGTTTGTTTTGTGTGTCCCTGCTGGCAGCCATGTTTTCAGTGAGAACCAGCATCAGTAAAAAAATAATTTCAGACTTTGGTTCAGTGTATGTTAGTTTATCAGAATATATATAAATATATATAATTATAATTGTGCAGTCACTGCTCTGCTGTAAATAATAAATGTCAGACATGTGACAGCTTCACTCAGAGTGCACACACACGGCCACGTTCTTGTGTCTCTCCCAGTAGTGACAGTCTTCTGGGAAACTCCACGCTGCCGCAGACTCCTTGTGGCGACTGACGGCGTGAACCACAAACCCGCGCAGCTGCTTCTCCAGCACCTCCACCACCGCGGGAGCGTTGCCCTTCTTCCCCTGAGCCTCCATCACCTGCTGGATGCAGTCGCGGGGCACCGGCTGGGCTTTGGTGCTGTACGACACCACGAGGTTTATGTTGTTCACCTGGAGCACCTCAAACCAGTTCTGTCCCGCCACATGGTGGAAGTGCTCCCCGGCTCGCCAGTTCCGGTAGGTGCTGCCTGAGTGGTTGATCAGCCTCACGGACCAGCTGACCCAATCATACTTTTTCACCAGAAAGTCCAGGAGCAGTTGAGTTGTATCTTGCAGGTTTTCCTCGTCCTTTTCTTGCAGGAGTCGCTGGGCGTCTAGTTTTGCTTGCTCCGGGAAGGCGGCGATGCACGACTCAATGGTCATCTTCATGCTGGACTCCACCTGCTCAATTTTGTTGCTCCACTCTTGGATCTTCTCTTCTTCTTCATCTTGGCCCTGGGTTAGAGCACAGTGGCCCAGCAAAGCAATCAGGCCCAAACAGAAGAGCTCCTTCATACGGACACAGAAATCTTCCAGGAGACGGCGGTTCCTCGCTACGTACCTGCAAAATGAAGAAACTGTTCACTTTCATGTTCAACGTCTGATGCTTGTGGACAGAGAAATGGAAAGTGATGCATGTTCAAATGGTGATGAGGTGACAGCTCAGGTTAGAAGGTGACTGAGCCTGAGACATGGAGGTTTGCTCTCGCTGAAAACAGGATAAACAGATTTGAGTCACTGATTAAGTTCACAGCAAACTGCTTTTCCTGACTGGAAACCTCAATTTGTAAACTGCTAACTCTCCAGCACCAAAGTCCAGAGGGAAAACCAAGGTTTTTATCTTATCTGACAAGGTTGTGATGCTGAGGTCAATCTGAACAAAGGATTTCAAACAGCAAAGGCACAATACAACATGGTTATATACACAGTATGAAAACAATAGCTTACCTTTCTACCAACTCTAAAATGGATTCTCCAAAGCTGTTGGTTCCCATCAGAGCATCATACAGCACATGCAGGTTCTTCTCTCCTCCAGTTTTAGCAAAGTGCTCTAAAAACAGTCTGGTCTTCACCGCCCTGAACTGCTGCTTGGCCTCCAGTATGTCCATGTATTTCCTGAACTGGTTCCTAATGTTCTCCTCCACAGAGAAGTATGTGGAGTCCAGTCTCCCCTTCTTGATCTCACAGTCTATGTCCTCCAGCTCGGCGGACAGCACATCCAGCTTGTTCCTCACCGTCAGGAATTGCTCTTTGACATAAAAGACCTCTTTGCTGTGGACGTTGTCTAAGGCCAGACGAAGAACTGGAGCGGCAGCCTCGCACAGGGGGAAGAGCTCGCCCACAGCGCTGGCCAACACCTCGGCCCCTCTCTCAAACATATCCATCACAGCTTCAATGGCCTCCTTCTTCTGGGCCACAACCCTCTCCAATGAGCTGGACATGATCTGAGACACACAGAAAATACAGTCTGTGCTTGTCTGTCAGTGTAAGCAGTTTAATGAAAAAGGTAAACTTATAGTCACTTTAGAAAGTGTCATGATGACCTAATGTAACGTAGTGACACTAACACTCTTAGTGTTGCTTTTCTTTTTATTTGTTTTCCATGTCTTGTCACTAATTCTCCTGTCTTTTCAGATCCCGCCTTTCCTCCATATCATGCAATCAACTCATTTCCCTCACCTGGTTTTCCCCGCCCATCTCCTCACCTGCAGTCCATTTGCTCATTAGTCCCTCTGTGTATATATACAAGTCCATTTTCATTCAGCCGCTGTCAGATTGTCTTGTGTGTTAGTTTTTTCTGCCAAGTGTTCCAGCATTTTCTGGATTGCCTTTTGTTCCGACCCCGTTTGCCTGTCTTGGACTTCGGGTTACTGCCTGCCCCTTGTCGGATTTGTTTGCCTGGTTTTCATACTGACTGTTGGCCAAAGTAAAGTGCCTTTTTTCCCAAAACAAACTTGACTGCCTCGTTGTCGTGCTTTTGGGTTCTCCCTTGCCTGTTCCTCGGACCGTGACACCTAATGTAAATCAAGCGATCTGACCGTGTGTTCCTCCTTTACAGCTACACTACTAAATGTGGAGCATCACATCGGGGATTTGACCAATCACAGAGCGGTTCAGGGTGAGATCTAAACCATTTTTAGAAGAATGTCTGGAGAACTGGGTTGGAACCCTTTTGGACATTTGAAGAATGCATTGTTCAGATGAGACACACTCACAATAGCAGGGAAATCTCTGATGTGTGTACTTGCTACATTCTTACATAATCTGAAGATTACCCTTGGAAAGTTTCCCGACAATGTCACAACAACTATGTACAATGTTTAGTCAGAATTATTTGAGTCCTGTGCAAGTCTGAAAGTGGAATTTGACCAATTACAGAAAAGTACAGAGAGAACAGCGCCTCCTATTGGTTAATGGTCTGTATTTATAGAGCACTTTCCTAGTCTTGTAATGGCAAGTCGCTTAAAATGGAAGCTACAGCTGAATCAAAACACAGCTGCGTCCAGTGACGTCACTTCCATGCCGTCATCGTGTTAAGCAGGGAAAAAATATCATGTTTTCAATCAGTTTGCCTTTTTCTTCGATTCTGTAGTTGGCCAAAATGGCATCCTTGCCCCGTGAATCTGCTGGACTAGCTCCTCTGGTAAATGCAGGACTGACAGCTGGTTTTGACCAAATACAGGTCTCTGTGGTCAACTCCAGCACCAGTGACAACTGCTACAAAGAAACCTAAAGATTCAGAGGCGATCAGCAGAGATTCAGAAGTCTCCTATCATCTGTTGAATATGAAACAACAGCTGCTCTTGCCCATGTTCACACAGTGATGTGAGCAAGCTCTAATATTTAATTGTGAATAATTAAATAACATGTGGATGTTGGTGTAATTTACTTCCTAGAGTGGCTTATGAACGCATTTCCTTCTCTCTGCTGCAAGATCAGACGTATTATTGGACATGTGAAAAGTTTTTGTTATATATTACATTAATGGCCCCTGAAGATAAACCTCTGTTTAGGTTTATGTCTTCTTCCGTGTGAGTGAATGAGTGTGAATGGCAGTAGTGTAGTGTAAAGCAGTCAATAAGACAAGAAAGGTGCTACATAAATACAGACCATTTACCATTTAAATTGTTAATTGTTAAAAAAAAACATTATGTGGATGAAACTCAACACACTGCAACTTTAATATAACAAGAATTGTCCAAAATCTCTCTAGACTAACTGTTCCTTTAACTGTCTTTCAACCTGAAAATATACTCTGAGCTTTACCATCAATTACATCAAAATGTTTCGTTCTGAATATCAAACATTCCAGCGAGAGAAAGACACATATCTGAGACAGCAAGGGCAAAATGAAGCAGGTATGACATCATGTAAACAAAATGGGGGGCCTGAGAGATGGATGAGAAATGACACGTTTGTCCTTGTGAGGCTAATTCCAGAGCAGAGCTGACCAAGGCCGAGGCTTGTTCCAAACCCGCTTCCATCCCCGTGCTTTGCAACCTGACACATAAATAACCGAATAACTGAAACTCAGACGCTGCGTCAACTTAACCTCCATGTCACTACGTTCTTGGTCATTCTTGTGTGTTGAAAGGCCGATTTATACAGTAAATATGTCAGAATTTATAAACATGTACACGGTGCATTTAGGTTTTTAAAAAAAAACATCCATGACGCAATATTATAAAGACAAGATTTGACATGCGCACCCAGAGAGAAACGCGCAACGGTGGGATCTTTACGCACAGTCAGATGTGAGCCGCAGGAGACACACCTTTATTTACTGCTGATGGAAGATAATGACATTCATCACATTCATAAAATAACAGCATGGTTATTATTATTACCTCAAAGAACTGGGACCCGCTGCTCCTTCACGTCTGATCAACAGCTGCAAACAAGTTTTTGTTTTTTTTTCCTTTGACAGTTTGAAAAGGAAAATTCCCACGTTCTGTGTTCCACTGTGGAGCCGAGGAGGGTCCAAAAACAGGAGAGGAGGAGGAGGAGGAGACGCACTAATATCTGCAACGGAGAGAGAAGGAGAGAGAGAGAGAGAGAGAGAGAGAATGTGTGTGTGAGTGTGAGAGAGAGAGAGAGAGAGAGAGCGCATTTTCTGGGTCCATT